>NC_072739.1:73227321-73527321 GCF_026930045.1 Uloborus diversus | reverse complement strand
AAAGAAGTTTAAATTTTGAAAGTATTTGAATTAATTAATTTTTTAAAAAACTTCTCAGAAAATTTTAACCCAAAAGTGGGTTAAATAATGGGTTTTTTTAGATTTTCAAAAAAACCCACTGGATCCAACCCAATTGTGTCCAATCCGGCCAACCCTGGGGGTAGTGCGTTCGCGAACAAAGTTTTGACCTTAGTATCTATTGTCCGCCATTTATGCTTTCATGTGTTTTAAGTTTTTGTGGTTACACATGTTAGAATTTTTTTCCATAAAGGTAAGTGATTTTGAATTGTTTTAACATGTCTGTTGTTTCAATTTATTTGTATTAATATTTGCCAACTATTTGTTTGGCATGAAATTCATTTCCTCTTTGTCAGTAGCTAGTATTATCAGACCACGTTGAGTTCCCAATATCGCACCATCAAGGGTTGCCAAATATGGGTATAGTACTATATTTGGACCTCATTTTTTTTCTTCTTTTAAAAAAAAAAGGAACTATTAAGTTGTTTTCAGTAAATTACCGCCCTATAGCCAGGGCTAAGGCAGAAATACATGAAATACATCGCCAGCTCAGTCATTCTAGCCGAGCACTGCAGTTTCGTGCTTATTAGCACTCATCAGCCCGCAGGGTTGGCAAAAACCCAGGTTTTTTTAAAAAAGCCCATGGACCCAGGGTTTTTTGAAAAAAATGTGGGTTTTTTCGTCTTTTTTTAGGGCAAATGGGCTGTTTGTAGCATATTGTAGTGTAAGTATATCAGGGTTGGCTTTCTGCCGGCAGAAACTAGTTTTTGCCATGCCAGTGGCAGAAACTGGTTATAACCGGTAAAAACCGGCAGAAACTGGCAAAAACTTAAAAACATCTTTAATTACCTAAGTGATTGCTAAATGATATTCGTTTAAGTAAACTAAAAAATGAAACTTCATTTCATCATTAAAAAAAATAAAATCCTATGCTAATGCCCTTGATTTAGTTTGAGAAGGGAACTTTTCAATTGCAGATGCTCGTAATGTTTGGATAAATCTAACAAAGGACGAAAAATCATATAGGTGCTCAGGAAAGAGGAGTGACATACAGAATTAAAAGGCATTTCTGATTTTAATTTGTTCACTTATATGCTTCATCTAAATTGCTTGTGATTGAAATTATCACGTGCTTCAAGAAGAAAGTGCCTGAATTTTACTTGCCAATATTAACATAGATTTTGTACCTAATGTCATAGTTTAGCAAAACAAATTAGCCCTATTTCTCGAAACTTATTTTTCCAGTTGAATTTCTCCCACTACCCCAGTTACTACATGGTGGACCAGTTAAAAAAAAAAATTGATGAAAGTTTCATGAACATTGCTTGTTCCTTCATGCATTGCCTGCTAGCTCTTCTGTTTCAGGAATATTCTAAAGTTTCTCATTTGTACATATTAGATTGAGAAACTGTTTAGATTTTAGAAACCACCTTTTCTAAGAAGCAATTGCAGTGTCCAAACAATGTAACATTTGATTTTAAATTGTGGTAATATCGTAATTAAATTGTGCTTTGGTTAATAATTCTTTTTTCTGTGCACTTCCTATTGCAGTCAATAATTTAATTTTTTTTTCATTTCGTGAGTTTTTGCCAGTTTCTGCCGCAAATGTGGCAGAAAGTGGTTTTTGCCATGCCGGTTTTAACCGGTTTCTACCAGTGGTTTTGACCGCCTCGGCAGAAACTTGCCAACCCTGAAGTATATGGACAAAGCACAAAAATTGTCTTAGGGTAAAAAAGGCTGGAAAATTCAGCGTTTTCTGAAGAAAAGTAAAAAAGACAACAAAACCCAAGAGTGGTGAAGTTTCAGATTTTTTAGTTTCCATGATTACCAACAGTTAGGACAAAGTTACTTCTCGAGTGATAAAATTGTTTGTTTGTTTTTAATTACTACATTTTTTTTTTTGCATTTTACTTCGTTGTATTTCATTTTGTTATGCAAAACTACTGTAGAATGTCAACTAGTTTTAAAAAAAATCCCTTTTTACTAATTCCAGCTTAATCAAGATATTTCTTTGAATTTCATGTTGCCTGTTTTTCTATTTCTGTGTACAGAGTAAGAAATATTAAATTTTTTGTAAGATAATGAAAATATTGTACATCTATTCTGTTTTTTGTCCAACCATTTGTACAACCTGTTAATTTCTAAAAAATATACCTTGTTTATTTGAGATTTGTGACGTGTTGGTTTGGAGAAAATAATTTACATGAAAGCCTTATAGTTAGAGTAGTTTCCTCTGTACAATCTACAAATATCGAGAAAATCAGACATGACAGGACTTAGTCAAGATAATTTGAGTTATTTATTGACAAGTTAAAGAAAAAAGTTAAATATATTTATTTAAAATCTTTGAAGTATTTTTTTTAATGCCGTTAAGAGTTAAGAAATACTATTAAAATTCAAAATTAATTTTTTATGTCCATTGTCTATGGTGAAGAACAAATAAAAAAGAAGTTTAAATTGTGAAAGTATTTAAGTTAATTATTTTTTTTAAAAACTTCTCAGAAAATTTAAAAAGAACCCAAAAGTAGGCTAAATAATGGGTTTTTTCAAAAAAACCCATTGGGTCCAATCCGGCCAACCCTGTCAGCCCGGCATAGGAAGTGACTGAGCTGGAGGTTGAAAACCCCTTAAGGAAGCCATGTATTAAGTTGTTGTTGTTACTTATGCCAACTAGGAACCCGAGTCCAAGTAGCAATGCTATTCAATTTTAAGGCAGAGGGACTATTAAGTTGTTCTTCTACCTATCTAGGATAAGTCGTACTGAAGTACATTATTTAATTTATCTTTACTTTTTCTTCAAGATGTCAGAATATGAGCAAACAACTAAAAAAAGGAAGGCTTGGGACATGATAGCCATAATGGAAGCAGTGACTGCTGTGAAAGAAAAGTCGATGGGCTACTTAAAGGCATAGAAAACATATAATGTCCCCACTAATAAGATATGTAAAAGACCCTCGATCTACAGAGGAAGTGATCAAAACCAAATTAGGAAGGAAGACGGTACTTCCACCTGAACTTGAAACTCAATTAGTTACCTATTGCATCGAAGTTGAGAAACGTTTTTACGTGTTGAGAGCCTGCGACATCAAACGCAGGCTCATTTCAACTTGCGATGCGAAATGGGTTGAAACATCCTTTCTCTAAAGAAAAACAAACTGCTAGGAAAAAGTTGCTTAGATTATTTATGAAAAGGCATCCTGAGTTGTCAACGAGGACGCCTGAAGCATTATCATTGTCAAGGGCCAAGAGTTTTACTCCAGAAGGTGTATCCGAATTTTTTGGTATTTTCGAAAAAGAAATGGAGAAAATTAATAATGACCCCAAAAGTTTGTTCAATGTAGATGAGACAGGTATAACAATTGTACAAAGCCGCCGAAGTAAAGTTATCAGTATGAAAGGGCAAAAAAGTTGTTTATACCATAACTTCTGCAGAAAGAGACAAGCTCATGACCGTCATTACATGCATGAATACTTGCGGCAACTATATCCTTCCTCTACTGATTTTTCCTAAGAATAATATGTCATTGAATTTGATGGATGGAACCCCAGTAGGTTCAGTTTGGGCTTGTCACCTGTCTGGATGGGTTCAAGGAGATATTTTCGCAAAGTGGTTGAACCGTTTCATCCAGGTAACAAGGCTGACTGCTTCTAATCCTGTTCTATTAGTGTTAGACGGCCATTATAGTCACACTCGAAATGTGGATGTAGTAGACATGGCGCTTGATAATCTCATGTGTCTATAGTAGCATTGCCTCCTCACTCCACTAATGCAATCTCTCGATGTAGGGTTCATGGCTCCCCTCAAATCTTACTACAGTCAAGAGATTGAAACAAGGCTGCGGAACTATCTTGGAAGAGTTGTGACAAACAATCAGATTGGTGAATTGTTTAAGAGGGCACAGAATAGAGCTGCAACAATGTTGACTTCAGTCAATGCCTTTAAGAAGACAGGACTATTTCCTTGTAACAGACACATTTTCAAGGATATTGACTTCATGCCTAGAAATAATAATGAAGAACGTGAACGAATCTAATGTTGTTTCTGATTATCAGGCTTCATCAGTTCCTTCTGGAGTTTCTGATCAGGATCTTCATAATTTTACCCCTTCTACCTCAGTACAACAGACTCAAAGCTATGTGTCACCAAACGACATCTCACCCGTCTTCACAACCTGCTTCCTCTTCGTCATCAAGATCAGAGAAAGCTTCGCTTACAACATCATCACCCTACAAGAAGATGTTAGGCAAAAAAAAAAAAAAACCCTACTAAAGTACAAAAGAAGAAAGATAATGCTAAGACAAAACTGGCAAATAGTGTTGCGACCAACGAAGAGCAATCATCAATTTTAGGCAAGTTTGCAGAAAAAAAGCTCATTTCAAAAGCTGAGGAAAAAAAACTGGGAAATGACGCCGAAAAGTTATTTAAATTGAATCGTCTGATGATAGTTTCGATGATGATGACCTTTTCCTTATTGATAATGACTCTGACATGGACCCGGAATCGCTAGGTGAGACAGAAGATGTTGAATGTCCCCTTTGTGCATCCAAATTCTCTGAAGATTGCAAGGGTGAAATTGGGCTAGATGTACCATGTGCATTAGGTGGTCCCACGAGAATTGTGGGGAGAGAAAAACTGGTTTATTTTTGTGCACCACATGTTTTGAACTTTCTTTATAATCTTTTTACATATTTATTTGTTTACTTGTTTTCTATGAAGTTATTAAAGTTATTTTACGAGTGAGATTACTGGTTTAATTTTAACACACTGATACCTTTATTTTTGATTTAGAAGTCTTGATTTCTTGATCAATTATGGTATGGGGGCCGAATATGGCACTAGGTGCTCTATTTGGATCTCTAGGTATACCATATTAAGAACCCATTGGTTGGAATATGCAAATGACAAAGCCCCAAAAAAAAATTTTTTTCTAAAGCTGTATAATTTTTGAGTAAAATTGATCCCCAAAATCTTATGAATAGGAAATGCATCTACAACTGGTAATTTTTTGGATGGAAAAGAGCATTCTAAAATAGTCAATAAATGATATCAACAAAAAGTGGTTCATATTTGGGCATTTTCTCCCAGAGAATGTCAACAGAAACCAAAGAGAGATTAGTATAAGGCAAATCCGTCATTTCCAAAATTATTTTATTGCATTAACAAGAGCTTACTATATTTTTTACTTTATTTTTTTCCCATAGCAAAATTGTTCATATTTATTTAGTTTATGAATTTTTTCTGTAAAACTAAAAAATGTAAAGAAAACAAGCTGATGCGTGCATCACATGACTCCCTTTTAAACCAATTTAATGTTATTTCCCCATAATTGGCAATTTTAATATGATTCAATAGTTAACTCTCCAAATATCACCAACAGTAGCCAAATTAAAACCAGATTTTTAAAAAAAAATTTAATTGCCAAATTTGTTGCCAAGTTGGCGACCAAAAGACTGGCAATATATATCGCCAAGTGTCCACCAAATTATAACACCAATTGAGTTGGCATCGAAATTGACAATGATTTCCCTCCAAAAAGGTGCAAAAGACCCCTTTAGAAACACCCGAATGCAACCAAAAGGGTAGGTGCACAACTAAACCTTACTAGGAGTCTGCATACAGGGGTCTGGCCAGAGGATATTTGGGTCCATTAACGGACTTTTCACAAAAATCCGATCAACCAAAACGGACCCTTCACAAAATTCCGATCAACCAAAACGGACCCTTCACAAAAATCCGATCAACCAAAACGGACCTTTCACAAAATCCCGATCAAACAAAACAGACCCTTCACAAAATTCTGATAAACAAGATTGGAACTTTCACAAATTGTTTACTGAAAGAGCAAATCTGAAAGTAAAATAATGCATATTTCTGTGTATAAACCGATAATTTTTTGAACCTTTTTTTAAGTCAAATTAGAGGGATCAGATTATAATATATAGATATTTAATATAATATATTTAATATTTAATATAATATTGATATTTAATATATTTAATATAATATGTATTGATTTTTTTTTTTCAAAATCAGCTAATTTTGAAAAAAAAAAAAAAAAAAATCGGCACTCTTGCGATGCTCCGATGCTCCTTCAAGCGATAAATAATTCTAACTGCCAAATAAATATAATGGTTCTTTGTTTTATCACAGCTAATTAGCAGTGGTCCTGTTGTAAGCTTTTCTGAAAAGGCATTGGTAAGCACTTTTCTCCCCTCTCATGATTTAATAAACAATAATAATATATATCTGCGAAATCAACTTAGAACTGCAAAGGGATAGTAAGGGTGGGGGAAAAAATATGATCGCTTCAGATAGGGTTACCAACTTCAAAATTATCACCACTTAGCGTCTGGCGTTGAACCTTTATAATGACTTGATTAGAAAATATTCCCATCATTTTACCAGCTTGTCAATATTTGCGTTTTTACGGTGGGTGTGGTGCGATGTTTAATTGTTATTTTGGGAGAAAATAATATGGGTTTTGATTTTTCGATGCTAACAAGGACGATTAACTTTAAATAAATTCTTTTAATTACCGTTTCTTTTTTCTTTAGATGTCTACATTTTGAAATATGCAATCTTTTAATATCCGATATGAGAATCGTATTTTGTTCTTTTTTCAAGCTAACATCGCTTTATTAGGATGCAAAAAAATGAAAAGCCTTTTTATTTCTGTTAGAACTCTCATTTCAAGTTTTTAAAGCAAAATTCCATTTTCTGTTATTAAGTCAAAAATTAAAATGCTGAATAGATGGTTTATTTTATTTTATTTATTAATTAATTAATTTATTTTTTTGCTTCAACTGTGTCCACAGATATTAATGAAATGTTTATCATAGGACTCTAAAATGCAATTTTAAAATAATTTTATCAAAAATATTTCTTTCACAAGCTGTTTTTATACTTTTGATGCCTTTACTTTGAGTATTGCGATCTCTTTGCATCCGCTACGGGAATCCGATTTTTAGAATTTTTGATGATTGTTACGCTTTGTTAAGAGGTAAACAATTAAAATATCTTTTTATTTTTGTTAAAATCACGGAATTTATAAGTTTTAAACGAAATTCTGTGCTTTTTAAGAGTGTCTTGGGTCAAAAAGTTAAATGCTGAACACTATTCTGAATTTTATTTTATTAATTTATTTTTTTGTTACAATTATTTTAAATACTGTACCGAAATATTTCTAGTATAATTTAACATAATGTAGAATGGTAGATAAATATTGATACTTCAGAGAGCGATGTCCCCCCCCCCCCTCGCCAAATATCAGACCACTCCAGAATGATTTTCTCGACATAGAAGAGGAAAACACTCAACTTTAAGTTTAATTGATGCAGTTTGTGCCATCTCTACATTCTAAAATTTCGTTTTAACAAAAAAAAATTTTTTTTCTGCAAAATTATTTGATTTTTCACAAAATTAATCCATTTTTCACAAAATTATTTGATTTTTCACAAAAAACGGACCCTGTGAAAAATCCTGGACAGACCCCTGGCATACCAAATTCTAAATTTCTAGGACATGCTGTTCTTGAGTTAAGCAACATACATACGCACATTCGGACGTCATGAGAAAACTCGTTGTAATAACTCAGGGATTGTCAAAATGGATATTTCGGGAGTCTATACTTTCTTAGGCACTTATCCACATGTGGTTGGGTTGAAAAAAAATACTCAACATTCATTCAGGGGTGAGAATTAATGGAAATTAAGGCCGATTTTTGAGTGAAATTTTTTTAACGAATACAGTACTTCCTTTTTTGTAAAAAGAAGCAAAAATGAATGAATTTTTGAAAAATACAAATTAACAGCAGAATTTCAGTGCAATGCGTAAACAAATAATGTTAATTACTATGTTGCAAACACTAGTTAAAACTTTTAGTTAGTGCTGATTCATTTACCGAAAATTTACATGAAGAAAAAAAGCATTCTGGTTCAATTTATTTAAGATGGTAAATTTCATTCAGACCACTTCTGAAACTAAAAACTAGTGGTGCTTTATAGAAAAATCAATAATACGTTTTATCATCAAAAAGAAATGAATGACACTTTGCATGAAAAAAGTTTGTTTAAAAAATAAAAAATGGATAACTGTAAAAAAAAAAAAAGAAAAAAAAGTGATACTACAATATAGCAGAGGAGTCTTACCATCTTTAGAAGCCACACTGATTTCCAGATTATCAAGTTCAACCATGCTTCTGCGAGCATGTATCTGTTCCTTGAGCCGTGCTGAGGGAGCAGGTCGAATGTCCATATCATCATGAGATCGCCTCTGTTCCCAAGATACATGCTGCTTGTGTCTCCGTTGGAGGGTGTCAAAGTATACACGCTTTGGAACACCATCGTCAGCACTTCGGTATTCTGAATCCCTAGCAAACGGACCGCTAACAGCTCTCGTGGTGCCATAAGTCCCACCATCAGATTTAGAATATTTGTGTATAGCTGCCGGATTTGAATAAATACTTTGATACATATTCTGGTGTTCTTTGTTCATAGCATGCATATAATCTCTTTGAGCATCATATATATTTTCATAATCTGCATACGTGGTCCGCTGTCCAGTATATGGGCCATACCGAGGCTTTTCCTTCACAGTCCCATAGATTCCGTTTTGAACGGGTTGGACATTCCTGAAACCTATAGCTTCTGGATAGAACTGCTTTCCATAGGGTCTCGGGTGAGAATAAAGACGGTCGTAATTGGTGAATGGATACGACCTGGACATATGGACTTCATTAGGAAGAGGTGAAGTGTAAGCACTTTGATGATGAACTGTGGAGGGATTCTGCTCCTGGACGCGGGATTCAACATGGCGGTTTTCCCGGACAACGGCATGGTGTTCAGAACGATCAGTGTGTCTAGAGTCCGATAGTTCACCAGAATTACCAGGATGAGGTACAGAGTGCTTTGGAGAAGCAATTGATACAATATATCTACCACCATCTCGATTGGCAATCTGGTCATTCTTGTATTGTTCGCTAGGAATGCTATGGTCTTGATTGTTGTTTTTAATATCGTAATGGTATGTCCTTGGAGGCTTGGGAGGTCCGGGGGGAAATGCATTCTGGTGACCGACCACACCATACAGACCGGGAGAGGAATTCTGAGGAACAAGGCGTGATTCAAGAAGGGAAGAGGGCTCATTTTTTCTGGTATCCTTGCCAACTTGACCATACGCAGGAAATGTTCTATTTAGCTCTGATCCAGCTTTTGGGATATCTGATGACGAGGGAATGATTTGGGGACCAGAGGTAGACCTCTGCAAGCCATACAGTGGCTCATTTTGAACAAAGTACTTCTTGTCCTTTGCAGCAGCCTGAGAAGTGGCTTTGTCGAAATTTTCGGTGTATTTGTCATAGGCAACAGGCAACTTATGATAAATGGATCCTTGTGATTTGGGGAAAAAATGAGATTCATAAATATTTGCCACATTTACGGTGGGTGGATTTCGATTTATGGCTTTGTGTTTTTCTGATTCATATTTAGCATCGACAGCAGTTTGACGATTAACAGGAAAATACCTTGGGTCTGATCGGTCTGCAGCAGGACTCTTGATGGCAGAATTCCCAAATCCCTGATTCAAGTTACTATTCACCAGGTTTAGAGGTGATTTAGGCATTGTATGTTTGTTTTGATCAGATTCTCCAGAAGTCTGTTTGGAACTGGTGGATACTACATCACTAGAAGATACATCAGCAGTTGGAGTGGAGGATAGCTTTGGATGAGGCTTTGCCACATGTCCTCGTTTAGATTTGGGAGGTGGACTATGTAGAAGCAAATTTTTAGCATCCAGATCATCAGATTCGTGTTTACTACTTTCGCTCTTGCTGGTAGCTTGTTTATCCTTCGGGCTCTTAATCAACTCTTTCGATGTGGATTCGGCCTGTTCCTTTTTCATGGAAGTTAAATCACGAGATTCTAGCCTTTGCACAAATTTAACTGGTTCCACTGTATTTCTGAAGACATGTTGCTTATCAGGATTGGAGACTGTCTCATCGATATAGGATTTCCTGGAGGTGAGATCTATGATGGCACCACGAGGATGACATTTCAATTTGTCCTCAATCTGTCGAATATTTTTTTGTGCCAGAGAATTGATATTCATGTATGTTGTTTCATGTAGATAAGATAACTTGTCTTCACTATTTGCTTTCTCAGTCTGTGCAAAAGGTAGTTTGGGGTGAGTTTGATCAGTCAAGCTCAATTTTGGCTTGATAAGTTGTTTAGTGACATCCCCACATCTTCCAGTACTTTGTTCTGGATCTGAAAAAGACTGCATTTTATGTAGAGTGAGTTTTTCCACATCTTGAGAATGTCTTCTACTCTCTTTGAAAAGATCTGAAGATTTTCTTTCTTGACTAGATACTATATTTATGGAATTTCTAACTATTTTTGACTTTTCAGCATCATTACCACTTTTACCAGAAGAAATCTCATGCTGTACAAAGTCTTTGTTTGTAGAATGCAACACAGATTGATTTTCTTTTGAAATATTTACATGAAATCTTGGCACAACTGTTTCAGGAGATACTTTATCTGAAACATTTGAGACTGTTGTAGGGACTGTGGGGGCTGGTTTTTTCTTCACTGGCAGTTCTGGTGGTTTTTCTCTTTTGGTATCTGCAGAATTACTTTGCTTAAGCTTTAATTTCATAGACGTGTAGTTTGACTCCATATTTTTAACAGGCTTAGATGAACTCAAATTGGCATCTGTAGAAGAATTATTACTATTTTCTTTATGAATATGAGGTTTTTTTGTATCATTAAATAATTGGGAAAAATCAAAATGGCTATTTTCTTGAAAATGTTGTTTTACTGCAGGAGAATAGGTGGAGTTTTCTGACTGGTCACTAAGCACACAATTTCCTTCTTTGCTCTGTGACCCAGATCTACTCTCGTGGCTCATATCAGTGCCTTGCTCAGTGTCGTCGGAGATGGTGAACGTGCGCCCGGAATGGCCAATATAATGACTGTGACTGCGAAAGAGCGGTCGTCGTTGTTTTCCGGAGTCTGGAGTGTCTGTGCTGCTCTGAGGGTTTTTTTCGAAAAGGGCTTTGAGTTTTGCGATGCTGGGTCGCCTAATAACAGTTGCCTTTCCTACCAGCTTTCCTCCGTGTAGGTCATCAGGAGAGCTGTTTTTTGAGGGCATTTCAGAAATGAATTGAGTTTGCTGATATACTGTAGTGGAATGCTCACCAGATCCAAGAGTTCCAACAAAGTTGTTACTCTCTCCATCAGGCCTTAGGGAATCGGAATGTTTTTTATCAGCAGGTTTTGAGAAAGCTTCCCCCTCACTGTAAGATTCCTTTGATTTTATGTCTTCTACCTTCTCTGCTGCTTTGTTCCAGCCAGATATAAGTCTCTTGACGCTCTCTTCTCGGCACAGTTTCAAGAGGATTTTGGAATTTCTGGAATAAGGAGGGTCATTGTCATCTTTTATATTATTTTCCAAATCTTGTTCATTTGCCAAATTTCCTTCATCATGTCGGGTTGTTGGTTCAATGGCAGTGACAGATCTATCGCAATCCCGCAGGAGAGCAGGCTTCTCAGTGTGAAAGGAGGAAGTTTCTGGATGGAAGTCTTGAAGTAAATTGACTTGAGGTGTTTCTCTATTCCCCGATGGAAATTCATTGAAGGCTTTCAGAGAATGCAGTTTTCTTTTAGCTGCAGAGTATTTTTTCTAATGTTAGTAACATCAAAGGAAAAGTATTATTTTGAAAAATAGCAAAGAAGACATCTAAGGATAGTTTCTGGCTTGTAGGAGAAATCATTGAGAGAAGTATTTATTTCTTTCAATGCCAGAGCATGTCAATATTTTAGACACATGCTACTGGCTAAAATCTCAAAATGTAATTTTGATGTATATACTTAAGTGAAGTTAGAGAAACCAGAAACAAGCCTTAAATAATTCTATAGAAAACACTTACCAACTTTATCTTCAGAGATAAACGTTTCTTCAATCTCAATTGGTTCTAATATGTCTTCATAAATATCTTCTTCCTGTTAGAAAATAAAAAATGTGAGCTTCAGAAGCAAAAAAACAAAACATATGGATTTTGAAGGAAGGAATCGGGAGGGGGGGGGGCAATGAGCAAAATAAATGGATATACCTAATTAATGGTGAATACATGGCAAATATTACATACACACATTACTTCAACTGGTTAAATAAGAAGCATTTTTGGATGCATAGCTTTGAGTGTCAAGTACCACTAGACCAGCTTTCTTTGAGAGAAACTACTGAAATTTTCAAGAATTTCCAGAGCTCAAGCAATATGGTTCCGACAAATAAGATTATGCTGTGTGTTATGCGGATAAATAAAATTTAAAATAATTCACCCAAGAGTTGCAAGAAAATCAAGTGAAATAAAATTTTTCAACTCAGATTTAGAGCAAGCAGCTCAAAACGTTACAGGAAAGAAAAAGTTTGACAGCAAAAAGGGGGAAAAAAAAAGGTGAAATTTAGGTGCAATAATATAGTGTTTGAATTTCACAAACAAAAAATTTAAAGCATTATCTTAAGACTGCTATATTACTGGACCTATACCAATAATTGCATTATCGAAATTACTTATAAAATATTATTAACTATATATTCTTATTAAATTCAAGTGTGGTAAGACATTATGATTAAGATTGTGCTGACATTGTGATTAAGACTTAAGAACAACTACATTGAATTGTGATGTAGACAGCAACTTAGAAAATGGCTCACAAATGATTTTTTTTACTCTGGGAATTAATTAAAAATAGCTGATGCATGTCACATAGAATAACAGCCTGCTTTTCAAAAAAAAAAAAGCACAACAAATTAACATTTTTGTAAACATTTTTTTTTTTTTAAATTGTTTTGACAACACAATAATATGCCTGAAATCGATTTAATGTGTTAATTTTGTACTTCATGATTCCATAATAATACTTTATTATTTATATAACCATATCAACATTTTGTCAACTTTAATTTTTCCATGTAAATTTAAATAGTTCTTAAAACTAAATTACAGCTAAACTTGCTAATAATAAGCCCTGATAAAACAAGAAACCGGTTATCTCGGAAATCAGAAAGATTTGGTGATACAGTGTTTAGTCTTTGTACGCATAACTGGTTTCAACGAGCAAACCCCCTTTAAAGAGAGCAATATTTGAGTGATTGATAAAATTTTCATTGACTTCTAGCATAGTGATGTGGCATAAACTCTTAGCACATGTAACAATGGCAGTTTTTCTTTTAATTTGTGGAGTAGCAAGGCATTTAAAAATTTCATATTTGCTGACGTCAATGTTATCACTTACTAGATACAATAGCCGCTCGTTATACCGCTCCTTCGGATATATCGCTCTTTTTTTACTGTCTCCCGAAATATTAAAGCCAAAAAAAAAAAAAAAAAACTTGCATTTAGTTTCATTTGTGAAAAAAAAAAAAATTATATTAATTTGAATTTTTGGCGTCTTGAATTCAAATTATGTTTTTCGCAATCACGAGCGTGTGTGTGTATGAATGCGTGTGTGTGTTTGTGTAGGCGCATGTGTGTGTGTATGTATGCATGTGTGTGCGTGTTGTGTATGCAGTGCTGTGTGTGTAGGCGTTCGTGTGTGTGTGTATGTAGGCATATGTGTTTGTGCGTGTGTGTGTAGGAGTGTGTGTTTGTGCCTGTGCGCAGGCATGAGTGTGTGTAGGCGCGTGTGTGTAGGATATGGACGCAACCTGGAGACGGTTTTCGCAAGAGGAACAGCATCGTGAGGCCGGTTGAAGCGACGGTGGTGCTGGCAGAGGGTGCTGGTGGAAAAATAAAATCAGAGTAACATCAAAAACAGTCAAGTGAGAACAATAAGCAATCCTGATTGCTTAATAAAAAAAGATATTACACTCAGAGAAAAGGTCTCTTTCTTCTTTATTTGGTCAATAAACAAAACAAACGTGCTCCTATTCTTCTGAATTAGCAGGAAAAGCAGCAGCAATTCCGGGTCCTGCATACGTACAGAATATTTCCGTTTAAGATGGTTTGTAAACTACTTGATACCTTATTTTACATTGATGCTAAGTTTTTTACAATGAGTGAGAGACAGCAGGCTGGTGTCATACTAGTTCAAGTACAAAAAGCGTTTAGTACAGAAAAGATTTGTGCTTGGATTTACAAATCGGGACTTGTATAAAAGAAAAGAAGAATGATCTGGACGGGCGAAAGTGTTTTCTGGAAACAATCTGGTTACTTTTACTTTTTACATCCTTTCTACAGCAAATCAAAGAGATTAGAAAGTCTATTGGGAAAAAGAGGGTAATGGAATGTTCACTCTTATCTTGCGGTAGTTACGAAAGATCATCACACATCATTTGATGTTTGTACCTTTCTGAGGCTAAAATTTTCATAAATTTTATTCTTGTTTAAATTTTAATATGTGTGATAGAACATTTGCGAACTACATTAAAACAATTTGAAAATCATGCCAAAAAGAGCCAATGCTAATTTGCTTGTATGTTGGATGGATAAATATTTTTAATGACCTTGGTTATATCTCGCTTTTTCTTTATCCTTCGACAAACGCAATGTAACGAGGGGTGTACGTACTTACGAGGATATTGATATTGTAGCTCAAATTTAAGCTAATGCAAATTAAAAAAAAAACAATGAATGTGACAACAATAACAACAAATGTCAAGAATTTAAAGCTGAACCACCTTCATTGCAATCAACGATTTCTGATGTGCAGAAAAACGTCTAACATTTTATAAAGCTGAGGTGCAAAATGACAATCCTTGACCTTGAATAATACTCGTAAAGAAAGAACAAGAGAAAGGAAGAATAAAACAATTCAAAGCAATCAACCAACTTCGTTGGAGCTGTGGGGAAATAAAAAAACAAGCAAAGCAAATATGTATGAATTTTTATGATCACCTCCCTTCTCCCATTTTTATGAGCAGTCAGTTATAAAGAGTTAATGAGTTCGACTGACCAATATTATCAGCAAAATCACTTCAATACTACACTGGAATTTAAGAAGTAGAACTAGTTCATGCTTTATCAGCAATTATTAACACAATTATTCGAATGGGTCTAATAACATGAGACACCACTGTAACTTCTGCTGCTGCCAACTGTAGCCTTAAACAGTATAACCCCACTTTAATGATGGGCGAGGGAATGGAAAAAGTTTTCTTTAAATCAAGTAGCATAGACATTCATGAGGTCAAATGTGTACCAGTGAAATATATCATTAAAGTGAAGAAACTGTTAAATCAGGTACAGTTAAACCGAAGTTATACTGTAGTTATTAAATTAATTTTAAGGTACACTGTGACTTTATGCTTCAATAAATAATTTTGCTTGATATTATATATGCATTTAAATTAACTTTCTAATTTGCTTTTGATAATTTCCTTTACTTGAACTTTTCTTGGCCATTGATGGTTTGAGCAAAATCTTTAGAGAAAAAGGAATTCAATCTCATTTTGTTTGTCCAATCCAAGAAGCTTCAGAGCAAACAATGAATAAACATAAAAACTGGCAGTATACAGGCAGCATTACCTTGTGATTTAGCTCTCGGAGGATAAGTGGCTCTCCATCTTCATCCAAGTTCTCATATGTATGACTGTCAATGACCCTCAGCTGCTGTTCGAATAGGGATGACACAGCTTTGTGCACCAGGACATATTGTTCCTGAAAATGGATAGAAGATGATATGAAGCCTCACCTTTCTCATTGTGGAGAGGGATAGAGAGAGAGAAAGATTCAAGAGAGAGATAAAGGAAAAGGCCCACCTTTGTCTGGACCATTGCAATCCTCTGTCTTCGCATGTCTGCAATCACATTAAACAAGTTGAAATGCTTGGTCAATTTCTGCCAAAGAAAAAAAGGTATCTTATTTTATATTCACTTTAGAAACATTTTGCCATGATAAACATTTCATGATAAAATATAATCCAGAAACATTTTTTACAAAAGAGTTTTGTCATGCATGCTACACAAAAACTAATGAGCTCAAATCCACAAAAGTTGTAAAATGTATTAGCAATAAAAATACTCTAAGCTCCAAAAATTTCAGGCCTCTAAAGTAATGAAATTTTCAGCAAGCTTAGCCTAAACAGGGTAATTTGTTTCAAAAAACTGCCCTGGACTCCTTTAGTCGAGGGATCCTAGATCCTCAGGATAGGAAATTCAAAATTTGCACAAGTGTAGGTTAGTTTCAAAAGCATAGATATATATGCAAAATTTCATTAAAATCAGAAATGGTCGGGAGGAAAACACTAGGTCACTTGACATGGAATGATCCACCTATGCTGTGGAGCTTCTGCATCAAAACAGCAATTTTATTTTGCTATTGTTTTAGACTGTTTTAGCAATAGCAATTTTGTAACATAATATATCTGAAAAGATGGTTCAGCAGATTTGAGTCTCTTGACAAAAATAAAAGTAAAAAGTCTTTTGACTGATAAAGGGTAGGTACTTACCCCCATCCTCATGAGACCCCAAACAAAATCAATGGCACAGATGGTTCCGGTGCGACCACAACCAGCACTAAAAGAAGAAAGATTTTAAATAATTAGAGACGTACCGAGTAGCACTTTGGCCGAGTAGCCGAGTACCGAGTACTCGGCCTTTCATTACTCGGCCGAGTACCGAGTTACCGAGTACTCGGCCTTTCACTACTCGGCTGAGTTACCAAGTACTAATCACGTTTTAAGAAGGACCACCGACACACGTGATGAATTTTGAACTTATTGGAATAGTTGTATAGACCTCCTTGTATATATAATAGTTTTTAAAACTAAATTCCTGCTGAAATTTAACTACGCATTATTTAAAAAAATTTGTTTATGTCAAAAATTTTACAAAAAAGTTATATTTAAAATTAAAAATACATAAATAAAAGGTATGAATCAAGTTGGAATTAAAACAAATTATACCAATTATAGTTATAGTCTGCCAAAAATAAATAATTTTTAAAAGCAAATAAAACAAATGTGTTGGAACACTGCAGACACGTGTTTCTGCGATATAAGGAACGTCTTTTTCAGTGCATAAAATGTGAGCTAAAGAATGTAAAGACATTTGACAAAAGAATCCGACTTTTGTCGGATGCCTTTAAAGCCACGAGCTCACACTTTGTGCATTGAAAAAGGAATTCCTTGTAATGCTATAATACATGTCTGTAATGTGCTTTTAACGTTGTTTTATTTCCTTTTATTTTTTAAGCAAAGGTATTTTTATAATTCTTATAACTAATTTTTGTTTGTAGCAAAAATCCATTTTTAATATAAAAATTTCATATTTTCTATACTTACTTTTTTTGCCCAATTTTTAAGAAATAAGTTTTATTTACTTTGGGGACATTAAAATAGAGATTTATTCCATTGAAGCATTACAAACTTCATTATTCTCAAAATTTAAATTTGACTTCTATAAATGATTGCAGAATATTATATATGCTTGCACTTTTTTATAAATTTTAATATCTGTCTTGGACAATATTCAATTTTTTGCAACTACTCGGTATTGGCCGAGTATCGGATCAAAATTTGGCCGAGTACCGAGTACTCGGCAAATTGGCCGAGTAGGCCGAGTACCGAGTAGTTACCGAGTACTCGGTACGTCTCTATAAATAATCACAGAAAAAATTAATTTATCTTTGTTTTCAAAGGGATCATGAGTGTTTTTGACAATATGCAGTGGGAACAAAATGAAAGAGCAGCTTCTGGCGAAGAATACTGCATAGAAAATCTATGAACTATGAAAAATAGGAAGAAAAGAAAAATCACCATTGGTTACTTTTAATGTATTAATATTTTTTTCTTTAATTGAAACATTTAAAGAGAAATACATCCAACAGATTGTTCTCTATAACTTATAGTGCACAACAAAGTATTCTTTTAATAAATTGCCTGATTGAAGCTAAAAATACTTTTAAAATCTAGCTGGTAATTTTTAATAAAATCACAATGACAAAGCATGTTGCATGAATTCATTCATGCAACATAATTAGTGTATTCCATTTTGGGTTGAAAGAAAATATGATTACCTTGAGATTAAATTATGTGAAAGCAGGGCTAGTGATTTTTTCAAGTTATTATTAAATTACATTTGTAAAAATACATGATATTTTTAACTGTATAAAAAGCATTATGTTTTAAGTTACTTTCATGGGAGTCGAATTTTTTAACAGGTTCAGAACGATAAAAACATTTGAATGTACAAGGCATTATTGAAATCACATTTAATGTTTGAGAAATGAAGAATAATAACACACTCCAACTGCAGAAATCTGCCTTTTCTGGGGGGGGGGGGGGGAGGGGGGGGGTCCTGATTCTTGGAAAGAAGGGCACACCTCCCTCCCACTACTGGAAAGCAATCTGAATTAATAGATTTTATGCAGCTAACTATTAAAATTAGGTCATTTTTTCAATAATATTAAGAATCAGCAAAGAAATGATTTGTGGTGTGTTATAAGAAGTGGTTTAGTTTTAAATATTCTAATTTAAAACTAAAAGATTAGTTTTTTCGTAATCAAATAAGTTTTTAACAAAAGAGTCTTATTTTCCCACAGCCATATTAATGAATAAAGAAATGTAATTCTGTTCTGTATTTCATTTCTGAAGAATAACGGTAATACAGCTGGATTCTAGGAAACTAATTAGTTCTAAAGTCAAAATCATACATACAAACAGATGGGCAGAGACCTATAGCTTAGCCGATTCAAGCTGAAGTTGTAAATACAACATATTTTATGATTATAGCAACACATTCTGAAACTACAAAGAAAAGAAATTCAAATGATTTTAATCATTTCTTCATTTTTAAACAACTTGGTTTGCATTGTAATTTTAATCAAGCTGATTTAAACCAACTAAACCTGTTTAAGAGGGGAAAATTTTGCTCAAAATCCTCTAACGCAAGTGTCTTTTTTTTCGCTCATTTTATTTAACTGTCAAAAACTTTTGATATCCTGAGTATGTAGTCGTCTTGGTCATAGGCCATTAAGTGGTTACTTGTACTTATTTATTGAGTTTGGTTGGAGAAAACCATTTTTCACAGATTATACAAAGCTTATTTTTGAAACCGAATATTTTTAACATCAATGAATTGGTTGTATTCAATACAGACAAGATTAATTTTGAAACAATCCCGATAATATATAAGATTTTGCTTCTACGTTATCTTTTCATCAAATCTCAAATCTTCAATCAACATTTCGAACATACAAATAATCATTTTGAACTAGGATGTAAGCTGAATTCAAAAGTTCCTTAGCAAAAAAGCTAAAACTGAAAAAATGTTTAAATAGTATGCTAAAATGTTGAAGGTTAATGAATCTATACCTCTTTAAATTCCTCATTGTGTTTCATCTGCAGTGAAAACTAAACTCACAACTCAGCTATGAGATCTTTAAAGAAATAAATACACAGGAGTTGATATTTTTTTCTTATTTTTCATTTGAAATAAAAAATTTAGAATCATGCTTATCATTGACTAAATGCAAGCTTGCTTAAAAGAACGTTGCAAGTCTCCTCTTGCAAATGATGCATTTATTAAAGGAACTTAATAGTAATTTAATTATCTTTGCTGAGATTCATAATAAAATTAAGATTAATGTCGCTACTGTTTGATCCCCCTATCTGTTTTTTTTTTTTTTTTTTTTGAGCAAAAAAAGCAAAATTTTATTTTTCTTCACTTTTGCAATACAGACGACATTTTCGCATTTTTTGCAAAATAGCGATTGTAGTGGAAACCCTGCTTTAAATTGATTTCAATGAAGTTAGAATCTTAAAGGATTGTACTTTTTTGAATAGTGGGTATGGAGGAAACAAATTACAGCAACAATACAGAAGAAAGGAAAATCTTCCTCACCTGCAGTGCACTAGGATAGGAACGGCCTCAGAGGCTTGACAGTCTCTCATCAGGCGTACCAGTTCTAGAATAGGTTGGACAGAACGTGGTACTCCGTGGTCCGGCCAGGTTGTGTAATGAAATTGACACAGAACACGCTCCTCCCCTTCCCATCGAGCACGCAAGGTGCGTACCAAGAAATCTGGGCACACCTGGCGCCACTTTACCTGGGAAAGATAAAAATGTTCACTCTAACTGCTTTTTTTCAAACTAGTCAAAATTGATCAAGTTTGTGAGTAAAAATTTTTCTGTCAAGAACTTATTACTTTATAGAACAAATCATGGGCTAAAAACTACAAATAGATAACTACAAATTTGGCAAAATAGAATACTTCACTTTTGCTAAAGCTTTTTGTCCGAAACAGGACACATTACTCTATACTTCTAATTCAAAGTGCTAGTCGTAGTATTCATGCCCAGAAATGAAACAAGGTATATACGGCTCAGTTAAAAACAAAAGAAAAGTATAGACTTTGTAGTGTCTCTGAAAAAAAAAATCAGGACGCTTATATTATTCTTCAACATGTGTAGCATATTTACACATGTATTCATATATATAGTACTTTGGTTGCGTTCGACGAACCTCACCTGTTAACCGGTGAGTAACCAGTTACTAACTGCAGCATTCTATGATCAACCGGTTACCGCATCGGTTACCAATCTAAGCTGTTGATTGGAGCACGTGATCATTAGCTGTCACGTGATTAACTAACCGGGCGCTACCGGTCGTGCTCGTCGAACGCAAGCTTTGTATTACCTCCACGTATCAATGAAAGGTGCTATTTGATAAATTTAATAAGGTCTTTGGATAGAAAAGAAGACATTGGAAATACTACAAAAAACTGAAAATACTGCAGGGATAACACCTCCAGGGTACATGAGGAAAGTTTACTCTCTCGATAAAAAGTACTTCATTGAGCATCATATGTGATATTTTATATTAGGGGCATTCCACGGTATTTTTGACATTTATGTAGAGTCCGTAACGTGACCTTTTTTGCAATAACTTTTTAATTTACTGCTTGATTAGCATATTATTTTATTTTGATCTTTTCCTACCAACACACCAGCTCAAAATAAAATAATTTGCAAATCAAACGGTAAATTAAAAAGTTATGGCAAAAAAATGTCACGTTAAGGACTCTACATAATGTCAAAAATACCGTGGAATGCCCCATTATTAAAAAACTCTTTTTTCAATCATATTTTTCACCAATTCAATATTTTTTGAGAGAAAAAAAGAGGTACTGGAAATATTACACCATAATTACAAGTGAGGGGGAAAATGGTAGTAAGAATCCAGCAGTCCTAAATAATCAGCAAAATAACCCTTTTAACATTATCTAATTATCTGAAGGGGAAAAAACACCCTAACAAAATACAATATAGAGTACAATTTAACACTAGAAAGACGGAAGCGGTCATTTTGACCGCAAACGATTTTCAAATGCTCATATTTGCTGCGTTTAATTTTCAAACTCTTTTTCCTTCATTGAATTTTCCTAACTATTTATTAAGATTTTACAACAGTAATTTTTTTCCTTTTAGGATTATTATTATAGTCGCTATAAATGTTTATACCTAGACAGACTGACTATGGTCATTTTGACCGCTAAGTGAACCTTTCTTTATGCATCCGTTTTCTTCTTTTTTCGCTTATCAGTTGTGTGTACTATGGACTATTGTTAGTTGTCAGGGTGAGTAATGTTCTTTTGAGCTTGAGTAGTACCTGTTGGTCAGGTTTAATTCTTTGAAGTGTTAGGAAAATGCGAAACACCTGCTGGTTGCATGGTTTCAGTTTTTTGCTATCTGCACAGGGGGCAAAGTTGGGAAAGGTAAATTTGAAAAGCATGTGACTGGACACGTGAAATTACTTTGGGTCTAAAAAGAAGTAAATATAAACAGGTAAATTACAAAAATGTTTGCTGGAATTGTTTTGTGCACCAAAACATGTGCTTTGCTTGAAGCATTGACGCTTATTTTCTTCGGTGATAATGAAGTGCTCAGTCACATAATTATCTTCATGATGTCGAGATGAACCGTTGACAAGCAAAACTTATAGAAACATTAACTCCTGAAACTGTTGCAGATTTATATCTAAAACAGATTATGGTTTGAATGAACAGTCTGACTTATCTGAAGAGAAATATATTTCTAGCGATGAGAATAGTTTGCTTTCATGAGATTATTGCGAATATTTTTCGGAGCCTAGATTTGCAGAAAAGGATTGTTCTTCTGAGTTAGAATGAGAAGAAATCTCGCTAATAAAAACTGATGCTCAAAATTTAAAAAGTAGTGAAAGAAAGAGTGAAAAGGGTCCGATGCCGAAAAAAAGGAGAAAATTTCAAAAACAGAACTCCTATTTCTTCAATTTCCTCCAAGTCATCCCCACTGATCAATTTTGCTGCATATAAATAAGTACCTCAGGAAAAAGATTAAAATAGTGTGAAATTAAATTATACGGAACTAAAACTACGAGCATTTGTTCTAACTTCCAAACAAAAAACTGTTAATGACTAATATACAGGTGACGTGATAACATAAGTATTTCGAAATACTGTAAAGATAGTAATGTACGGTATCTTGCGTTATTAAGATATTTTTTAAATAACACATGCATGGTTGATTATAGTACTTGTTAGTTATTACATGCTAAGAAAATTTCCTCTTTTTTGTACAAATTTCCTCTTTCTCAATGCCAATTGTGTAAAGCATGTGTATTTCACTTGATCGAACGTAAAATAAAAAAAAGCTATCTGAGACTTATTTGCAGACTATATTAGGATTAGATTGTTAAATTAAACTTTGATATTATGATTCAAATCTTTTCTATGGCTGAAAATCCCGAAAGGAGGAAATTTCTATTATTTTAAGTATGGCGGTCAAAGTGACCGCTGCTCGTCTTTCTAGGTATACGAAAAACGCCGTCTTTCTAGTGTTAAAAGAAAACCTCAAGATTTTTAAAAGATTAGCATTTTTATTAAAAAAAATTCTGGCTTTCAATAATTTACAATAGCTTAAATTTGAGGAGGATTAAAATAACAAATAAAATAAGTTCATTTAACATCGCATATATTGAAATAACTTCCACCTTTTAAAAACTTGAGACATATTTGGGATGCAAAAGGATCTAAATCTCAAACCAAAAAACAAAAATATTGTTTATTTCTTGTCACCACATATTTAATATCAGGTGTATATTCAGAGAATGATAAAGCGGTGCTATTGAATGCATATCGTTCGTTTGGAAAAAGAATGCCACAATACGAAATTTTTAATTTTTTTTTTCGCTTATAGGCCTTCAAAAACCATTATCTTTGGAAAATAACGACAGATTTTTTGTTTGAATATTGACCACCGGAGAACACAGCAAATTTACTTACCTTAATGCAAATTGCCTGAAGAGTTCAACGAAAAACGCATTCCCGGTAAAATTTCATTTCTTCGTATTGTTGCACTCTTCTTCCAAATGAGCGATATAATTTGCTCATTACATAATTTGTATGATATGCACAAACATAAAAGTTCTACTCGTCTATGCAAATTAGAATTAGTTTTTCTTTTTTAAAGGGAAAATTAAAGTAAATGTTTTATAATGAGCAAAGAATGAAAAATAAAGATAAGATAATTAGCACTCACAAACTCCACACTAATGTTTCCATATTGTTTCTTCTCTTCATCTGTGGGCCAGTAACATTCACATTTATACTGGAAAACAAAACAATACATGATTACTTTCGGTTATCACAAAATAAATAAACATGCTTGCATTTGCACCATGACTCTGTCAATTTGCAAAAATGGGTCACACACTTCCATTTTGGCAAATTTCTTTCACATTCATTACATAAAATATGACATTAAAAAAGTCGGTATAAAATATCACAACCCATATTTTCACCAATTTTATTGTAAAATGTTTTCTTTAAAAAATATTTTGCATATTAAAACATGACTAATTTATTTCTTAACTACTATAATATGCTCTAGAGTGTGTACCTTGTTCTCCAATTCCCTACCTTTCATTGTGAAGCCTTAGAAATGCCATATAGAACAGCAGAAAAGATGAGTTAGTTCTCGGGTGACAACGACAAAACAGATCACCTTCCCAGGAAAGGTTCAGGTTAGGGCCGAATTTAGCTCCATGCCACCCCTAGGCAGAATTGAAATCTGCCACCCCCCTCCCCCCTACAAGAAACAAAAACTAAAAAACATGCAAAAAAGTGTTCTCGAAATTTAAACTGTCAAGTTTATGAAGAAATGATGACGTTTCATTCAGGGGCGTTCAATGGGAGGTCACAGCGATCTCCCAAAAAATTCCTTATTTGGCAAATTTTTCTGACGATTCGGAAAATTTGGAGACAATATTGCAACATACTCTTTTTTCTTCTTTTAAAGCTTTAAAATTGTTTTTTTAATGATACCTAACTTTTTTTCACATTTCCCCTTTTGGAAACTGCACATTTGGAAAAAGTATATCATGTTAAAAACATTTTTGAAGACTTTTTTATGTTCTTCAATTTTTAATTTAGCATGTTTCCTTTATTTAAAATTATTCAGATTTTCTCGTTTGTCACACATTTTCATTTGCCTCCAAGACTTAATATTAACAGAAAACAATTTTTAAATACTAATAATGTGAACAAGAAATAAACATCAATTACTCAAGAAACCAGTTCTGAATAAACTTTAGTATGGCACTAAAAATCTTAGTCAAATTCTAATCTTGTGGCGATTTCTGGTCAACCGCAACGACACTTTCAGAAATCGACACTTACTTTTCGTCTTCACTGTGTGTTTTACGCTGATCAATTACCATGATTGAAATACATTTGATTTTCGTACAGTGTGTAAAAGTAATCATAAGTCAGGGTTCGAAAATAACATGATATTTTCCAAAATATCTGATATTTTGATATATATCCGATATTTTCAATCCGCAAAAACTTTAGTCTTTAAAAGAGAAAATGCATTTTCAAAACACTCTTTATTTTCTTATATTGTTATTACAATAAGTAGGCTTAAAATTAAGGTTTCTTTTATTAATTATATCTAACATTTCATTTCACATTTTAATCAATTTTAATTTAGCATTAGCTGTTTTGCTCATTTTTCTTCTGTTAGGTAGCTTTACTAAGTTATATAATTCAGAAATAATATGTATTATTTGCAGATCTCGAAGTGGTTTTTTGAGGGGGAAAAGTAGGAAAAAAATCACTTAAAAAAAAGTAGGAAAAAATACGAAGAGATAGGACTACACACACTTCAAGACGACTGACAATCATTAGTATGAAAAATAAACTGGTGGAAACAAAGATATTAATTACAAAAATATGAAAATAAAATCCAAACAAAGAAACACCTTTCAACAATACAGTAATAAAATTTTTAAGTGTGAAAGAATAAAATGCAATATAGCGATCGCAAAAACAACAACAACAATAATAATAAAAATAAAACTCCTATTTTGCTGCAAAAAAACATTTTTGTTAAAGATTTGTTTTGTCAAAAACGAAAACATTCCTTCGAGAGCATCTATTTATCATTTAAAAATACTGACGCTTTCAGCTCCTGTTATCATAAACTATGATACAAACGCAAAGCAAATATTAAATTAGTTTTAGTTAAAAATAATCAGCAGCTGACATGCATACTTGCATAAACAGCGGCAGATGTTTGAATTTGGAGGGGGGAAAAAAGGAAAAATGACTGAAAATGCAGAACTAAAATAAATGTATTCTTCAATATGAGACATAAAATCTATACTAAGATTATAAAGAGAGAGGGCAGATTTTTGTGTGTTTATATGTTCGAGGTAATCTCCGAAACCACAGCACCTATTTGAAAAATTCCTTCACTACATGAAAGGTGCTTTCTTACTGAGTGACATAGGCTATAATTCAAAAAATACAATAAATTGTTCTTTTTTAAATTCCAATTTAGGTCCAAATTTTACATAAATTCCCGAATATGGGAGAGAAAAATTACTTGCACATTTTAATATTATATATCGTTGAAAAGGGTACAATTTTCTGCGTTTTAAAAGATTCGTTTCAATGTTCTAACTTAATTACAGCGGGAGTAACTTGCGTTTTTAGCTCGAACTTTTTTAAGCTTAGCAGAAATTTAGCCACTACTTTCTTCAATAAATCTATCAATAAAAAGTGAAGGAATAGTCCCAGTTTTTTTTTTTTTTTTTTGACATCATTGGAAAAAGTGACATTTTTTACTCCGGATCTCTCTTGACCTATGGTCGAAGATCATAGCTTCTATCTTCAAAGAAAGAAAAGTTACAAGGGTTTTTTAAATGAAGTTTGAAAAATGTCATTTTGATTCAGGTTGTCAGCCATTTTATTTTCACATTTCCATGGTTATGCTATTTAACTTCATTGTTTCTTTCTTTATTTTGCATTTAATTTCTTTAAATTATTTTATTTCATGTTTACATGGTTACGCTTTTAAAACCTATTTTTCGCATATTAATTTCTTAAAAGTATTTTAATATCTGACATCATTGTTTGGAAGGGTAATTTTGCATGGTGTTTTTTTTTTCTTTTACTTAAGCCTGATTGTTGAATATATGTCACATGACAATTTTTATTCTCAATTTAGACCGGGCAATGCATCTCTTAATATGATATATAAAGATTTGAAAGCTACTCTTAATGTGATTTGATACTTTTTTCTTTGTTTGGCGAAACATTTATTATTTCCAAAGAAAAACATCAGCTTCACTAGCAAAAGGGTCGGGTTCTGGTAGCGTGGTCGCTTGGCGCTGAGCAGTTCAGTCTAGGATTATTGTTTTAAAGCAACTGTAAATATAATTCATTGTTTTGGCGATTTGTTTTGAAAGAAAAGAAACTTTTGATTTGTTTTTATCTGCCTGAAATGTGCATTTTTTTCTTTTTTTTTCTGACCATGATTTTTGAATGTTCCACTGGATGTCTTTTTTTCCTGTTGGATGGATTATGATAGAGTGGTTGCTGGGTGAATTTGGCGATAAACAATAGAGTTGCGGAATTTTTTTTACATTTTAAAGATATTATTTGATGTCTTTTTTTGTT
Source organism: Uloborus diversus (assembly GCF_026930045.1). Classification (NCBI taxonomy): domain Eukaryota; kingdom Metazoa; phylum Arthropoda; class Arachnida; order Araneae; family Uloboridae; genus Uloborus; species Uloborus diversus. The sequence goes on along the minus strand of NC_072739.1, from coordinate 73,500,357 downwards.
TCTTTGGCGAAATATTTTAAATTGCAGTAAAAACCGCTTCACTCGCTTAATAGCTTTTACTGAAATACAGTAAAAAGTCAGTTCTTTATAAAAGAAACGGTAATATATAGTTAAGAAATGGTTTGAAACAATTTGAGAGGTGTTAACATGTCTGAAATAATTGAGTATGCTTATAAAAATTTTACTAAACATACGTTGTTCCACAATGCGAAATTTCGACTTGCGCAAGGGTCTTGGAACGCATCAGTTGCATAAGTCGGGATCCGACTGTATAGCAATTTTTTCCAGTTCAGTGGAAAATGACATCAGAAGCGGAATAACACATGAAACGGACTAAGTAAAGTCGAGGTTCCAGTGCAATAATTTGGTTTTTCTGAAACAACATTTGAGCTAAAAGTTCATAGCATAAGAATAATATTTTTATTTATTTATTTTGTCATTCTTAGGGTTTATGTTTGACATTTAGAAACAATAACGGCATTTCTGAAACTTTTTTATTTCATTTTGCATGTTTTCTGTTTTCTTCAACAGGTGAGAGAGCAGCTTAGAATAATTACAAAGATCTTACCTTTCCAGATTCCCGCTCATTGCAGGCCATGACAATAACCTGTATCTCACATTCCCAAATCATCCTCCAAAAGTCCACCACTGTATTTGGCAGAGGTCCCTGGGAGGCGATGTAGGCCAGAGACCCACTTGCTCCCTAGAAAAGACAGACATTTTAGCATGGATGGCCAATTTTAAGTTCTCTTGTAATGTATACATGATTAAATTTTCATTTTAAAGTGTCAGCTGAACCAAGCTTTTTATATGCCTAACATTAGAGCAGTTAAGTGATCATGCATGTTTCACGAAACTACACCCGCCCCCCAAATTATTAATGAATGATTTTATGCCATTTCTTACATTTTAAATGAGTAAATACACATCCATAATATTAAAATATAATTTAAAAGCAAGATGTGAGAATATGATCTCTCGCTCATTTGAATACAGCAGACTCCCGATTATCCGCGAGCGGTTTATCTGCGGGGCGGATTATCCGCGAATCAATCAACAATCACGAACATGTATTTTCGCAGTAAAAAGCGAATACCGGTGGCTGTTTTTTTTTTTTTTTTTTGAAAAATTGTAAATTTACACTCAGTTGTTTTTGCTTGATTGATTGATTTAATTTTATTTTATTATCATTATCATTATTATTATTATTTTTGTGCGTTCTTCATCGTACATACACTTGTTTGTTAAGTTCGGTTGTGCAAAAATACAAAACATTTGTACTGTACTCTATATATATTTTCACTGTTTGCAGAAAGTGTTATGCATCAATACAGTTAACAATTTGAGATAGGACAATTTTTACCTGATTTGTCCCCCATTTTAGTCTTGTTGCGGTTATCTGCGATTTTTATTATCCGCGGCACTTGTGCCACCCAATTCCGCGGATAATCGGGAGTTTACTGTACTGTATTTTCCTGCATATAATAAAAATAAAATAACAAATAATACCTTAATATAGTTTGCATTGATGAAATCAGACCCCGGTACACCCGGATACTCTGACAAAATGACTCTTGTGTAGTTGTCTGAAACAAAAATAATAGAAACTGATCAGTTGACATTCAAAAAATAAGAAGACATTCAAACACGCAATATTTTTCTGTTTAGAAATATTTATAAAATACTTGTTCTCTGAATATGCTTTGGATTTCCTGAAAACAAGAAAAATCATTAGAAGAACTTGGTCTTGTTTCATAAAGTTTTTAAGGCTTTGTCGCTTAGAATCAACAAAAATTGACGAAACACACCATTCATTAACTTTAGGGGGAGAGGGGGACAGACCCCGAGTGGGTTTTTTGGGGGCGGGAGAAGTAGGAAATAAGGAATCAAAATTTTAAAACGTAGGAAAAAAATCACGTGAAAAAGTAGGAAAAGATAGGACTGCACACACCTCAAGAGGAAACAAATTTAGCTTAAATTTTATTTCTAATGTAAAATAAACTAACAGTATTTTTGATTTGAAACTGTCCCAAAAATAAACTAACAGTACTTTTGAAGTATTAAAGGGCTTTAATGAAAGACCGAAATGCAAAAACAAAACGAAAGAAAAAAGCTGACAATCATCAGCATGAAAAATAAACTGGTGGAAACAAAGATATTAATGACAAAAATATGAAAATAAAACCCAACACCTTTCAACGATACACTCAAGCTTTTAAGTGTGAAAGAATAAAATGCAATATAGCTATCGGAAAAAAAAAACTCCACACAATAACAACAATAATAATAATAATAATATAATACTTATATTTTGGTGCAATAATACCACTTTATGTTAAAAGATTTGTTTTTTCAAAAACGAAAACATTCCTTTGAGAGCATTTGTTTATCATTTGAAAATACTAATACTTCTAGCTCCTGTTGTCGTAAACTATGATACAAAAAGACAAGCAAATATTAAATTAGTTTTAGTTAAAAATAATCAGCAGCTGACAGGCATTCTTGCATAAACAGGGGCAAATGTTTGAATTAGGAAAAAAAAGGAAAAAGACTGAAAATGCAGAACTAAAATAAATTTGTTCTTAAATATGAGACATAAAATTTATAATAAAAAAATTAAACCAAAGAAATAATGAAATAAATAAACTAAGGTTTGTATTATGTTATGTATTTTTAGCATTCAACATAAATTTTTGTTTCAGGCATGTCATTTATGGGGGGTCAGTGGGGTGAATTTCTGACCTCCCTGGCTTTGGAAAATTAATGCTTAACTATACAAGTTTGTGCGGTTACTCTTGTTTTCAGATAAAATTTGCATTTAGTATACATCCTTCGCCACCCCCCACCCCCGGGGGGGGGGGGAATGATGAGCCAGTTTTAATTTTAATCAAGCAATAAAAACGAATATTGTTTTATTGGTTTGATGATTTTTTATCTCCTTCTTGTTCCAAAATTTTTGTCACGGAAAAAGGAAAAATCATAAAAAAGGTAAACATAACATTTTTATTAAAGACAAAGATCTGTTACTAATGTTTCTGTGTGCATAAAAGGGAAGGTATGCAGTTTCTCTCAATCCTCACCATACAACAAAAATATTCATTTGGAAATTGTTCACGAAATTGAGAGTAAGGGGGGGGGGGAGCACCTGGCATCAAATGCCAGCATATATCTCTTTCTCCCCTCCCTCCCTTTGATCAGGCATCCTGAGTACAATAACTTACAGTAGGTATGCTTCATATTTTTCATAAACTATGAATCCTCTTTGAGTTTGAGGACTAATAAATTGACTAGGCCCAGCCTAGCTGGGCCAAGAGCCTGCTGCTGGTCATTACATTTGTATTTGTATTTTGAGTGTCACCCGGTGTGGCCCCTCCCTCCCGCTACTGATTTCATGAAACCCTTTTTTTAATATAAGAATATGTGAGCTTCTGAATGGAATGCATGACTTTGCATCCATTTATTTACATCGTTTTGCATTGAAAAAACGGGCTCATTGTAATCTCAAAACTTATCTTCCATATTTTTCACTAACTTACACTTATAGCACTTGATAATGATTGACAAATTTCTTTCTGGTGCTGAAATCTGTTGATTCGTATCTGGCATGATATATATAATTTTTACGCCTTGTATATATTTTGTAAAACTTAAACAAGCAAGATCAGTTTAAAAAAAAAAACTTACATCACGATGTAAGGTTGGCGATGCATCACGATGTAGAAATTCCTACATTGCCCAGTCCTAAATGTACAATGTACAGGTTTTTCATTTTTTGCTTCCTTACGTTCCTTTTAAGGTTTCACATTGCTTTTCTGTTTAAATAGAGCTCCATTTCATTTGTAATCATCTGTACAAAAAATTGATGAATAGGAAATTTTCGGTTTTTCCCGCACTGTTTGAACAGTCGGCAGTTTACTTTAATTAAAGCTTCTAATTGACGGAAGAGTAATATATAATTGCATTAGAATGTGCCAGTATCTATTTCTTTATTGTTTCATTAAAACAGCAGGACTGAAGTCGGGGCGATAAAAAGAAAAGTTGATCATAAACGCCACAATGGCAAAAAAGTCACTTACGAAAATTTAAATTTTAAACATGCAGACGGCACGGCGTTCCTTCCAGAAATTACTGTAGTCAGCCAATGAAAAGCTCAGGATCTGCTTGTTTGTTTTGCTTTTCAAAATTAAAACATGCAGAAAATCATCGGTGCGGCTTTGTAAAAATAAGAATCAATGCACAATTAGAAGTGCTATATTAAAGAAAGAAAAAGTAGGGAAAAAGGGAAAAAGTAGGAAAATAAGGAGGAAGTTCTAAAAAGCAAACTCTTCGGGGTCTGGGGGGGGGAGATCATTACAGAGAATTTTTTTTTTTATCAGAATAAAAACTTTGAGGTCCATTTTACAAAGTATACTTTGAAAAATTAATCAAAAAAAAGGAAATAAACCCCCACTTTCAAAAAAGAACTGGGATGAAGAGCAATATTCAATGAAACTTATGGCAGAAAATCCAAACTACCGTAGACCCTCGTTTTACGCAGGGGTTACAATGTACACGGAAATACCACGTAAATCAAAACCGCATAAATTGAGACTTAATAGTAGTGTTAGGTTCCGTAGGTTATACCGTAGGTATACATAGGGGTTAGGTTCAGTAGGTTACACCGTAGGTTATATAGGGGTTAGGTTCCGTAGATAAAAAATAAACTTCATTCTAGTGATGACTAATTGTGTAATAAGTTTTAATGTGTACGTATATCGACTTTTATGCACAACATGCATAAAGAAAACATAAATTAATTTCGTGTTCTGTTTATTAAGAGGAGTTGGCTATGATAGTCTTTTGTCAGTCATTATAAATTTTGCTCTGTAATTCTTTGCATAGCATTAACGCATCCATGATCACTTACATCATTTCCATGATAGAATTTTCCTTCACTAACAAATCAGAAAGAGCATTTCTATTGTCTAGGAATGGCTTGTGGTTGTGTTTCACCGATGTTGGTATCCTCGTTGGTTTTAGAATCCTTTGTCACTCCTAAAAGCTCTTCTTCCAGTGAGTTCTTGACTGTGTGAGTTTAATAACTTAACTTCTGGAAAGAGCTCTGGAATTAATCGCATAAAACATCTCCAGGAGCCTAAACTTGATTATTAGCACACCAAAATGCATTTGATTATGCATAATCTGCAATCTTTAGGAGTTTGGATTTTGAAAGAGGGGAAAATTATATCTGTTTGCATTGCCGCATCTGCGTAAAACCGAAACCTCATCCGCATAAAATAAAATAAAGGTGTCAAACCTTAAACCGCATAAAACGAGGGTTTACTGTATTCATTTCTGTTTTTTTTTTTTTTTTTTTTTTGATGAGGTAAAAAACAAGAAGGTGAAAAGTGCACCTAAGTGCACTGATATTCCATTTATCTTTAATTGGTAAAGCACAACTCTATTAAGAAAATAACCTCTGGATTGAGTGCACTTACAGGGAAGAATGTCCTTGTATCTGTTTTTCCTTCGGTTGACTTCCTTGAGACCCTCTGATGTGCTGTAGTCTTCATCATGTTTCAGTTCTTCAGTCAAAGCCTTCAGTTTCTGCAAGTAGCATTCATATCAGTATAGTATCTTATTATTTACATAAATACATACACAAACATTGTTGAACCATCATCAGCAGAAAACATTTATCCATAAAAGAGCTAAACTAGATTTTAGAATAATGAATTTATGCATACGATTTTAATGAATGTAATCAAACCTGGATAAAATTTATAACTGTCTGCAAACTCAAATGAGTTCTTAAAAATTTTCTACCAAAAAAACAGTAGGGGAGAACGGGGTTAGTTGTTAGTTTTTTTCAATACTTTTTTTACCCTAAACTATTTAAAGTATTTACAAGTGGGAAACTTTAAAATGCATCAAGATTATTTAACATTCATAACATATTTTGATGAAAAAATGATTCAAAGTCACTACTCCAAAATACTTTTCTCTTTTTAACATATGTACATTGTAACACTTACCCAACCATGGGGCATGTTCTTACACTATATGGGGTTAGTTGTTACATGAGATATATATAAGCAATAAAATATTTTTTGGTTTATTTTGTTACAATTTAAAAAATTCTTAACCACGTTAAAAATCAAAAACTTTTTGGTTACAGATTTATTTCATTAATGACTTATTCTGATAAACTATTATCATCATAATCATTGTCTGCATTACAATTTTTGCAAGCATATAATTATCCAACTTAGCACGTCGGTCATGTGTTTGTCACAATTACGACAGTGAAGTCATTTAGTTGTTTTCTTTGGATTCTGAGTACGGTTTAGCGCTTTCTGTGCAAAGCCAGTCTTCATCATTTTCATCCAAAGGACACACTGTTTGGACACACCTTTTCACACTTTTTTTATCTATGTGTCTGTTGATTTCTTCTCTGTTAGAGACAATTTCCTTTACCTTTTCACAGATTTTTGTGTCCCAGCTTCTGCTAGCAAAATATTTTTTACTGGTGTAATACACCAGCGCCACTTTAACAGATATATCAGGTGTATCTGTTAAGGTGGCGCTGACCTATGTTTTCCACTTGCAGACCGTCTTCACTACTGCACTCTCTGCAGCGTTGGAGAAAGACCTACATTCGAACAATACATTATTTATTATTATTATCATTGTTGTTATCATTATTACTTATTCGATCATACATATTAACAATAAATTAAATAGAACGATTTTGATCCAAATTATTATTATTCTTATTATCCAACCACAGTATTTTACATGCATTAAATCATGCAATGAAACAAATAAGAAACACGACTTACCACCATTTTTCATCTTACTGCAGAATCTCTGTATTGTCATGAAATTTATTTCGTATTGATCAGCTGCCTTTCGTAATGAACTACCTCCCATTACTTCTTTACCCACCTCCAGGTATGTCTCGTTAGGTGTTTTGCCTATGTCCGTATTGTTTCTGTAGTCCCCTGCCATATCACCATTAAAAAGAAAACAGAATATTAAATTAAAAATTGCATGGGGCAAGTTGTTACTTGTAACAACTAACTCCAACGAAACTGTAACAAATTGTCTCATAAAATGCCACTTTAAATCTTGGCCCATATTACTGGAATTACATCTTGATACAAAACCTTTAAATAAAGGTCAAGATTCACGGTCGCCACTCGCGACGATGAATGACTCGCGTGGCGACCTAGTTTGAACAAGTGGCAACCTAAAAAAACGCCCTCAGTCCCCCCCCCCCCCATCATTATTAATAGAAAAAAAATCTTGGGATGAACAGAAATTATGCACAGACTCAAGAGGGTGGAAGAAAATAAATCGCTTTGGTAGCATATGTCTGAGGATAAACACATTATGGAAGATCATTTTTTTTAACCAGAACGGCAACACAGTTACGACATAGACGCCATACGAAAACATAGACGCCATATTTGGTCGCTCACAAGATGAAAGTAGGCAAAGTACTTAAGTTTGAAAAAACAAAGCAAAATTTGATGTTTATTTAAATGTAAACTAAAGAAAATAATGCAAAATGTTCTGTAAAGCATTTTATTTATTTATTATTTTACTATTTAAAACAGTTTTCTTCAGAAATGAAAAATTTTGTATTTAAAATTTCATCTTATCCTTATTGCATTGGACGCTAACGAGCTAAACGCTATAATACTTCAATTAAACTGATGTATAATGATTGCATTGGACGCTAAAGAGCTAAAAGCTATAACACTTCAATTAAACTGAATGATGATTTTACATTTTATAATTATTTTTTTGCTACAAATTCAAAAACCAAAATCTTAATTTTTAGTGCCGTCGCCATATTTGGTCACTTCTGAGATTGAAGTAAACAAAATTCTTTAAGTGCCTAAGTTTTCAAAAATAGAATTGAATGTCTATTGCAACACAATGCCAACTATTGAACATTCCACAAAATGTGCTGCATACCCCCCCCCCCCCCTGGATAATAATTTTCTCGAAAAAACAATTTTTTTTCCTTCAAATTTTATGTTCAGAATATTATTTTATCCGTATTGCTTAGACGCTAATGTGCTATAAACTGACTCTTTCATCTAAATTATTGTTTTTTGAGGGTTTTTAATTATTAAAATTACTTTCATATCTTAAATTTTTTGCATAATCGCCATGTTTGGTCATTTGCAAGATGGAAGCAGATAAGATTATTTAAATGCCTAAGTTTCCGAAAACAGAATTGGATACCTATCTCAGTACAAAATACTGAAAATAACATGAAAAGGGCCAGAAATTATGTTTTTTTTTTTCAATTAGTTATTTTTTGGAAAAGTGAAATTTAGTCAGCAAAATTGTATTTTTTCTAAATTGCAGTTTCCTGCCGACTTTTCATTGATTTATTCAAACCCTGATCTATAAACTTTAGTCCCCCTTGCAACAAAATCTGTAGGGTCCCTTCCCAGAGGCCAGCAGCGTTTTTTTTGTAATGTTAATAAGTAGTAGTGTGCCAGTTTATTTCAATTTTTCCCTCAATTTCTTGAGCCATTGGACCCTTTAAGGACATGAACCCTTCCGCATTGCGCAGTCTGCAGATCTAGGTCTGGATTTATTTATCTATTTATTTTGGAAGAAAAAAAACCCCAAAATGCATGTTTATAGCTTTTAAAATGTATTTCTGTTCAGTTCTATTCATTTGTTTTTTCATGAAAGTAGTAAAAACTCCTCTCCCATTTTGTTCTTAAACACTCGGCGCGAGTGGTGTCCACTAAGGTTTTTGGGTCTAGTGGCCACCGGAAACTTAGAAAATTTCTGAATATTGGCCTTTACTTTTAAATATGCTATCCCTTACCTGAAAGTGTAGGCTTTCCCGTGGTATAGAAATGAATCCGTTATCTGCAACAGCTTCATCACAAATAGAAAAATAAGAGCGGAAAGAAAAATTACTTCCAGACTCAAAAAACCGTTTTCCTTGAACAAAATCCCTGCTACTGACAGTAAGCACTCCTGTGACCGTCAGGGAATGCAGATGAGTGAGTGCTTTCATCTAGTGCAAGCAAAGTCAGTTTCTACTGGCGATTAATTTTAAATTTGAACATAACAACTTACCCCTAGTAACAACTAACCCCAGTCTCCCCCTACCTATTATTTCCGAGTCTTATATTGCAATCAACAGAAAAAATGTCAAGTTGAAAGTGAGTAAAGTACTTTGAAGAATGTTTTTAAATTAGATTTAATCCTTAGTTAATGTTATTAATTGGGGCAAACTCAAAATTGACTAGCAAAATTTGTTGCTCATGAAAAAAAGTAATATTACAGAAATTTATTTAGAAAATATCAAAATTTTCTGCGAACTCTGTTCCTCTATATTACCTGGGTCTGAATATAACAATTATTTTTAGACATATTTTGTTTTTGAGTTTTCAAAAGAAATTTCATTACATAGAACAATGAAATTCAGTGCATAACTAAAATTTTTATTGAAAAAAAGAAAGAAACTAGATGAACGTCGAAAAAAAATATGCCACTTCCTAAAAAGTTAGTCACTTTTTTAACATTAATGTCAATCTCAGCTATGTTTCTTCCACTCTTCAACATTAATTAGGTAATTAGAAGTGGGAACCTATTTTAATTCATAGTTGATAAGAGAGAGCCATGTTTTCATTCTTCTTGTTTCAGATTTTTTTTTTTTAATGTGCTAAAAGAATGCGAAAATAGCTGCTGACTAGAAGGGATTTATTTTAAGCAAGTTAGCTTTAACTTTTGTTAACATTCTTGATCTTAAAACCATGATTAGTGTTCCCGCTAGGCCGTTTCTGAAGGGCGCAGCGCCCTGCCCTTCATTTAGTGCACAAAATGCACCCTGCCCTTTTCAAACATAAGAAATTGCTACCTGTGTTTTTAAAAAGATATCACAAGCATCTTATTAGACCCCATGATATCCAGCAATTTCATTTGCTGAGGGATCGTTCACAAAACCTCCAAGTATTGTCATTGTCCCCAGAATTTCACCCTGAAAACGGCCCCATAAATAAAAGAAGAAGCAAACACCTAGGCAAAGAGAGTAAAGAGATTCTCAGAATTCAGACTGGCTTATCAGTTGGGTACAAAAGCAAGTTCTTCCTTCTTCCCAGGGGGCTTAAAAGGGTGTGGGAAGGGGTCCGGTCATCTGTGAAGGGGGGAGGGAGATATTGTTTCATTCAAGCCCCATCTTTGATCTTCTGACTTCTGAGAATCAACAATGAGAGTAAACATTTCATAGTATTTTCTGCTGTAGGATCAGGGAACTTGGAAAAAGTCTGAGTGAGAACGCTAACGACATGTGCCTTCTGCTAAAAGGAAATTTAAAGAGTTGAAAGAAAAGAATATAGATGGCAGCAGATAAAATATGAAGATTAGTGATGTTTCAGGCATTTTTTCTTCTGCAAAGTAGAACAGAAGAAGGGTTGGTATGCTCTTGATAAAACTTGAAAAGGGCTTGGGAAAAAAGTTCATTTTTAAGTGATTGGAAAAGTTATGAAAGCTTATCTAGGGCTTGAATTCCTTAGGCATTCGTTAAATTGTGCATTTTTTCTTTTTGTTTTTAACATTTCATCAATGCAATTTTCAATTTTCTTAACATGTGTCAATATGCTTAACACATGCATCGCACAAAATCGTCCACCGTGCTTGAGATGTCAATCCTTTTGCATCTTGTAAATATTTCAATACTTTTGACAGTCGGAAATTATTTTAGTCGGAATTTTGACACATGCTGACTTATGTTAGCATATTTTATGTTTTATTTTTAAAATGTACTTTATTTTTGAAACCATGCCTGACATTGAACTCGCATTTCGCGGAAACGCGCTTTTCATCTTTTGAGATTTCAATCCTTTTCCATCTTGTAAATATTGTAATATATTTGACAATCGGAAATTTTTTTGACATATGCAACCCAAGATTAGCTTATTTTATGTTTTATTTCAATAAATATTAACACTATTTTTGGGATGTTTCGGGAAAAATTACTTTCAGTGTTTGAGATTTCCATCCATTGCATCTTATAAGCATTTCAGTTTTTTTAACAGTTGAAATATATATTTTAACATGTGCGACTTTAATTAGCATATATTGTTTTTCATTTTAAATTCCAAAAAATTAATTGTCTTTGTTTTTAGTCTTGTATACTATTAATTATTGCAAATAGGATTTTAATCATTATTTCCTCATTGGTTATCACTGATTTTTTGCAAAAAAATACTCAATTTAAACAAATGAGCTCACGGTATTTTAATTTAATGTTTGGCTTGAAATGCAATATTTTTTAAAAAGTTTAATTTACATTCATCATGATCTTGATGTCTACTCAAATATTTCATGGTGTAATGCAGATTATTAGGAAGGTTTTTAAAATCTAGGAAGGGGGGATTCGTAATTAAATATTGTTCTTCTTACATTACAATTCAAAGGATTTTGAAATGCCTAAAGTTTTTACTCTTACGGAATAAGTAGTCAAATTTATAACCCAAAATAATGTTGAAAGCACCCAAAAGCCAAATTTCAGCATTAGCTAAATGCTCCTCAGGGAAATGGAGAAAATGTGCTTCATCAAGCGAATTTTGAAGTCAGTGGTGGAAATCAAAGAGGGGGGGGGGGAGCCTCATGGTGCAGATTACACTGTTTGAATTTTTGCAAGGTGTTTTAAATTATTATTTCTCCTTTTTTTTGGGGGGGGGGGGGGGGCGCAAAGTAGTTTTTGAGTGCGTGCGTCATTGCTCTTTGGTAAGGGGGAGGGTGCACCACGTTGAATAGTGCCCTTTTTATGATAACAGTGCCCCTTTCATAGATCAGCACCCTGGCCTTTTTTCCTCTAGAGTGAAAACTAATGATGATTTTATACTGGTTAATTTTTTATTTCTAAAAATATTCTACTATACATTATTTTGTCTTTATAACGAATTTTAAAGAAAACCAGCCCTGAAACAAGAGTAAAAGTTTCATTCAAATGAAAAATAATTTTCCAAAGGATTAAAGAAAGCCATTAAAAAGTAAAATAATCTGTCAAATAGAAAACAAGTTATTAAGTAACATAAAAAAAATTCGTGAAAATAATTTGACAAATCAACTAGAGTTGCTCCCTTAACATGTAAAATAATCAGTCAAATAAATATGCCGAGTGATAAATAAGCATCAAAAGTTACATTAAAATTAGAAAAAGACGAGCTGCAACAGCAACAATGTGAATGCTTTTCAGTTTTCAAGGTAAATAGTAAACAAGTCACAAAATCAAATGACGTAAATCAGGAAAAAGTACCTCTTTTCCAAATGAAAAAGGGGTGGCCTTTATCAGCCAAGTGGGGCTCATGTTTATACCCTCATAAAAATATCTTCAATTATATAGAAAATCATGTTAGAAAATCGTGTATGATTATTAAACATACATATACAAGGCACAAAAAAATAAAAATAAAATAAACTCGGAAATATAACTTTATTGTATCAAGAAATAATTACTTCTTTTCCAAAAAATAAATACAGTGGGCTTAATACGCAAAGTGAGCTCTATTTAAATACCCACTTGAAGCTCTCTACATAATTACATAGAAAAACATGCTGGAACATTCTTTGGTCATTACTATAATAAGATAAGGAACAGTAAAAGCTTTCAGAAGTTTTCTTTATTAAACAACATCTCTTTTTCAACTGAAGGAGAATAAAAGCCGTTCTTGAGAAAGGTGGATCCATTAAATACCCTCTTAAGAATAGTTCCTTCAGTTGTGTTGAAAGCTGTAACCGAATAATTCATATAATGTATATATAATGAGAAAAAATATGACAGTAAAAAACACTCAGAACTTTTCTCTGCTTCATCAATCCATCTCCAAATAAAGAATAGCGCCCTTTAAGCAGCATTTAAATATCCCTTTCAAAAAATATCTCCTCTAATTGCATTGTAAAACTTTCTGCAAGGTCATCAAGTGTAAGGAACATCATCAAGTGTAAGGAGAATGTAAGACTGCAACTCAGCAAAATTAATGAAGAGTTGATCTCCCACACTTGCAGTAAAAATTAGCTATTAGGATGACCTTTCAAAGTTTTCAGCAAATTGTTTTCAAAAGAAAACTAAATTTTAAATTCATCATACGTTTTCATGAACAAAGAAACATGCTTTGCACATAAAAAGCAAAATATAGCAAGTTTTGAAATATTTAAACCGAGATCGTACCTGGAAATCAATTTCATACAGATCCTTGCCCAATTTCTTTTGCGCTTCCAGAGTGTCTGCATAGTTGAGAAAATTTTTTAAAACAGTTTTTAATGTCATTTTAATTCTGTCATTCTGGAGTGCAAGTATCGGGTCGGGCTCACATTATTAAAATTACGTCAGAAATTAAATATTTTGAAAAACAAAAATATTCACATGGAAAATTTTCGAGGATACGCGTTACGATGCTGTTGCCACATTCCACAGATTGCAATTAAAAACATTCCGATCGCGGTTGTTGCAGTTAAGGAAGGAATTCGAAGAATGAAAATAAAGAAAAGAAATTTGACAGTAAAATAAGGCAAGGGAAAGCCTCGCTGTCGCTTAGAAAACGCATCCTGCAGATTCCGGTTATCTGTAACCACAAAATCGTTTCTTTTTTCGGCAAAATGGCGGAAGGTGCGTCGATTGTTCCCGAGTTGGAAACTCAGAAGAACGAAATAACCAATATTTCTCAGAAAAATTTAAAAAAGGGAGATGTTTGGTAAGCTTAGAACTTGGAACTTTTGTGTATGTCTCTAACGTACCTGAAACTTTCTAAGTTCTAGCATTAATCGACTTTTCCCATGTGATAAGTTTTTTTTTTTTTTTTTTGTATTATCAATATTACATTTTTGCACTAATAGATATAAAATATTGACTAATTAGCAAGAATGATGAAACTGTGCAAAGGATTGAGTGCTGTGTTTTGTGGATTGCAACCGATCGTTTCCAATGTGGGTGAAAGTTGTCGACTCATTGACCTGTAGACAGTACTATGAATGAGTAAAATTAATTAAATGCCACGTTTCGTTTCTTTTCCAAACGTGATATCTTTTCGAAGAAAAATCGATGAAAATTTCTATTTTATGTGTATATTTGTACGTGTAATGTTGAGAACGCTGTAATGAAAATTTTATTATTGTCTATCGACCTGCATTTTATTTGTCATTTGTTGTGATTTTGTAAATTCTAAAGTAAAGTGAAATAGAGTTGCAAAAATCAAAGATTGTTGTACATTCTTAGGTCACTATCATTCCATATCGCCCGTATAACGTTTATTTTTTATCGTAAAAACATGTAACCGAGTTACTAATTATCGTACCTGTCAAATGAGAGTTTTATTGTTTGAAATGAATGGGAAAAGATCGCTCCACATATTTTTGCATTTATTTGATAAAAAAATTCATTAAAATAAAGTAGAAAGCTGTCTTCTTAGTGACGTCTGCTTGTTTTTCTTATTCATTTTGAAGGATTCTTCAACGCAGATATATAAAATAGGTTTTTTCACTCTCATACTTTAGATGCATATTCGTCATTTGGGCGATCAGGGGGTATCAATTCCTGAATTTGAAAAGCATAATGAAATTATGCATTTTGCATGTATTTTGTTGCATTTCTCTTTTAAATGCATTGAATACATGCCCTTTCCCCCCTTGAAAATTTTGGCGTGTATGCATATAAATTTTCTAGTCTAGTATTCATTCACATTTGCATATCTTGGAAAAGACATGGATGTTGATTTGTGATATGCCATAATGATTCTAATTCTTTTCCAAACCTTAGAGATTTATATGGACAAGGGATATTTTATGCTAATCTCTTATTGGCTGAAGATGGTTGGCTTAAATAAGTGCCCAAAGGTGGATGTTTGGGTGACAAACTATATCAAGTGTCAACGTGTATAAAAATAGTAAATACTAGCAATCTGAATGATATACTCATGGTGAGGTCCAAGCATAACAGAGGGGACATCATTCACAGATTTTGCTTTAAAATATACATAAACCTATATGACGAAAATATCTGATTTTAAGGAACAATGCTTTGAAATTGCATTCTCATTCAACCTTCATGATTTGTTAAATGTGTATGTAACCAAGGGGACAAAAAATGTCAACACTTTTTGACACATTCTATAATTTATGTAATCAAAACCTTATTTTATGTACATGAAAAAGATCAAGTGTAACAGAGTGGACATTTTACGAATTTGTACTATATTACAACAAAATATAATGCTCAGAAATGACTTCTGTTGTTTAAAGTTGTAGTAGGTAACAGGGTTCCTGAAGTTGTTGAAATTATTGCTGGAGAAATAATTGGTTACTTTTCCGCTGCTCTTATCAAATCTTTAATCTGGGCTGTCATAATTGATTTATTGTTGTTGCAAATTAAAAATTTTAATGCTGACGGCATTAAATAACTAAAAATAACCCCTTATTTTAAAACTCAACATTAAAAGCTCCATTAAAATACAAATTAGATAGAAAAAATGTTGCAGTGACATAAAACTTTTTTTTTTATAGAAGGTAAGCATATCACCATACCAAGTGGTAAAAACCCCATTACAGAATAGCCCTAATAATTTAATATTCTTTTTATATTGAAGTTTTTTAAAAGTTGGATTTTTGTTGTAATAGTCAAAAAATGCATGTTTCAAACTGTTTGGAGGATCCTGTACAAAATGCAATAAGAGATATCTAATGTTATACTATTATAAAATCATTTGGTATGTAGAGGAAATTAGGCTCGTCCTGTACAGTCCCAATTCATCTCATATTTCGTAAAAAATTATCATAATCAAGCTTTACACAGAGCGTTACAAATAAATTTCCTTTTGTCATGTAGATTATATTTTTCTAATAATATCATATTTCTCTTTCTTTGTTAGGTGTTTGATTGATAATAAATGGTTCAAACAATGGAAAAAGTATGTGGGTTACGACAGTTGGGAGACCTCAAATATTGGAGATCGTGCAACTCATCCTGGCCCGATAGATAATTCCCCACTCTTGAAAGGTAATATATTGTTTTACTTTTTGTGTTGGAGAATATTAATGGTAATTTTTTTCACAGTTAAACCAAACAAGTTAAGGCCATACAAATGGTCTTAGAATCTGATTCCAGGAGCCGAATAATGTTTCATGAATATTGGAAAAGTTTAAAAATTTGCCCTTTTAAAATTGATTTTAATTTGCCTATTTGCATTTTGAGACAGCTGTATCTTTTCTCAGATGATGGAAGTAATGAGATCAAAGATCATCTTATAGATGAGTTAGATTATGTTCTGTTGCCAGAAGAAGCATGGGACCTCCTGGTAGAGTGGTATGGGATGACAGAGGGACAGCAGTCCATCCCTCGCAAAGTTGTTGAATATGGCATGTTCGTCAAGCACTGCAAAGTGAGTACTTGTCCTTTTTGTGCGTCTAAGATGTACACAAACTTTAATATGTTTTTTTTTTTTTTTGTCTTTGATGATGGAGCTGTGTGTTGTTTTTTTCCACCATTTGCAGACCTAGTGCATTCCGCTAGATCTGGCCTCCATTCTTTCATATGCTACCTCTATAAACATTCCATGGAATTTAGATTCCAAGTTTCCCAACCAGATGGAGGGCTATCTTCGATGGGAAACTGCACTACATACAGGGACCACATTAAGGGTTAAGAGTTGTAAGCCAGTAAATTAGCCGAATTTCAAAATTTTTCG
This sequence comes from Uloborus diversus, assembly GCF_026930045.1. Taxonomy (NCBI): domain Eukaryota; kingdom Metazoa; phylum Arthropoda; class Arachnida; order Araneae; family Uloboridae; genus Uloborus; species Uloborus diversus. Next base: position 73,483,654 of record NC_072739.1, on the reverse strand, counting down.
CAAAAGACTAATTGATTTTAATGTATTTTTTTCTGTAGAAATATTTAATCAGAGAGCAAAGTATAATTTTAAAGAACATAAAATTCAAGCACTTAGTTCAGGGTTTTCACTACAGTCCCATGTTTCCCAAAATGCGAAAACACTATCTTCAGGGTTTTCACTACAGTCCCATGTTTCCCAAAATGCGAAAACACTATCTCAATTGCAAAAATACAGCAAAGCTTTTTCGCCTTTTTGCTCAAACAAAATAATAATTAATTGTAAAAAATAATAATGTGTGATCCAAAGGGGGAAGCAGCATGGAGATAGTCAACTTAACCTTTTTGAAATCTTAAGCCAAGATTTTAAAATTACTATTAAGTTCAACAATACTTGGTCTTCCGGCATTATATGCCCCTCAATAACTGCATTACAGAGTGTGCAACATTCTAAAACCAAACATGTACAGTCGTCTCTTGCTACATCGCGCTTTGACTTTTGCGACTTCACTACATCGCAGTTTTTTTTTTTCATATATAGTAATTAACCTTTTTTATACACAAAAGAATAACAAAGTATGTTTCCCAAGTAAGGGAAGCTCTTCTGAGGGGCTGTAGTTGTACAAGTTGAGGAAGTGGTGGTATAAAATTGCCGAAGAAAGTGTAGGAATTGCTATTTTATTTTAACCGTTAAACACTATAACTGGAAAATATAAATTACCAGGGGATAAATACATCTGTAAATGGTGTTCAACAGTGTACTAGCTTTTTAAGTTGTATGCACAATACCTTTAATGAGGATAAATGTAGAAGAAGAACGGGGACACATACAATCACACTAACTGGCAATTAATTCTTCATCGAACAAGTTAAGCTATTTTCATAGATTAGTAGTAGTGTGTAAGAACTACATGTGTGTATGTAGTTTTATTTCCTAATAAATAACTATGTGATATCTATTACGTCTAATATATCACATTTTCTCATATTTTGTGTAATATATTAAGTAATGCAAATGCAATGGTGGCTTAGGGTGCTGTTTCATGTCTAGGGGGCTCTAGCAATGTTAAAAACCTATTTAAATTGCCCTAAGTAAGTTAATGCGTTCTAGTTAAGAAAATATTTGGATTATAAATACAGAATCCTACTTCGCCGATATTCAGTTATTCAGTTATGGCTGTAAAGCCTGGAATGAATTAACCGCGATAAACGAGGATTGACTGTAGTTCTTTTTTTTAATTTATGTAAAAAAAAATAGCTGTTGAGTTCCTTAAAAATTTCATAGATGAAATAAAAATTTTATTTTCAACTAAAGATGAAACACACTGAGGCATTTTGAAAGATATGAGAATACGTAACATTTTAGCATTTTGTTAAAACTTTTCCCACAATTTTCCCCCAACTTTTGACTCAGCTTAAACTCTGACTTTCTATGGAAATTTCGATTAATCTTCTGTTTGCCAATAAATTCGCCTAATCAGAATGTTTTCCATCAAACGTATGTTTTTATTGCATTTAGGGCAATAGCGGTCTGTTGGCCCTAAGCCAACTAAAAAAACTGAGGTGGAGTGATTTGCTCAGGAGAAAAGAATAGATACTCATTTTACAACAAATAACAGTCTGAGTATAAGTGTAAATAAGAAAAACATTCAACATTAATAAAAATCACATCCCCATTCACAATTAAATAATATTCCCCCCCCCCCTACAAACAAACATCACTGAGAAATGTCACAAAAATTTGTTTCTTAAAATATTCCATTTCAGACAGCACCCGTGCAACAGCAGAGGATACCTCATATGCTGCAAAGGTTGGCTGCCTGACTTAAAGTCAGTGACTTCTAGGTTTCGTCCATTTTGTCCAATTTTTTCCGGCGTCCCAGACTTTTTACAAAAAAAGTAGACAAAATATCAACCCTGCTTAAAAATGCCATATAAAGGCCCTAGTTTTTAATATGCTGAAAGAGTGGGAAGAAGAGTCCTTGAAAGAGTCTACTTACTAAATATGTTAACTCATATTGACAAATAATAAACAGTGCTGGATCTGAAAGGGAGTATGAAGCCACTGTCCCGGTAGGCAGCTTCCAGAGCGGGGGAAGGGGGGCAGCTAATTAATACTATTTCGTTTTTTGTTGAAACTTGGTTTAAAATATTAAAGAAAGAATGGAAGGGTAGCAGCTCCATCTTTTTTCGGTGGTTCAGAAAAATCACAGATCCAGCACTGAATATGAATGGAGAAGATTTAACTCAATAAAGCAGGATACTTTGTGATTTACGTGTCAGTATAAAAATTCTTTATGAAGATTTTTCTCTTAAGACATGATTATAAAGATTTTTGCACTAAGAAATGTGATTGTTTTTTTCTTTTCAGGTTGAAGTTTATCTAGTGGAATTTAAATTATGCTTAAATAGTGATTTAGAACATGTTGTAACTAAAAAGTTTAGCAAATCTGATACTATAGGTGAGTGCTAAATTTTGTGGCAGTAAAACTTAGAATTTAGGGACATTTTTGCATGATTTAATAGGGTTACTTTGTGTATGAAAATGTATTTATAAACTTAGTTTTTATATTTTATTTTTAAATTTCAATTGAATGTTGTTGAATGGAAAATTTTTCGTTATCTGACAAACATGCAGTTTCATTAAAAAAAATATCATTTTCTGTGAAATTTCTTGAAAATATTTTCTTCTCTGTTTTCCAAAGACTTTATAGAGAAGGAAATGAGGACTCTCTTCAATATCTCGGACGAAAAGGAAACTCGGCTCTGGAATCGGTACAGCAGTAACACTTATGAGCACCTTAGCAACAAAGAGAGTACAGTTCAGGATGCTGGACTCTATCATGGTCAGGCAAGTAATATGTTTTCCCAATGCTTTGTGACATTCAATCATAAAGCCAGGAAGTACATAACTTATATATTCTATTCAAATAGAAATTGATGTCTATGAATTTCTTGTCTAGGCATTCAGTTTTTAGATGATAAATTAACTTAAAAAAAAAAATCTTTAATTGCTTCTTTTCAAATTTTTATGTTGTTGCAAATTTAAATTGTTACAATGTACTTGTATGTTTAAAAATGAAATACTTGTGTATAATAAAATGAAGCTGTTTAATTTATGTTTTTAATTTAAGTTAATTATTATATCAGAAATGCATTTTATGGTGAAGTTTTACTCTGAGAAATCTGAGAACCTCGGGAAGTTTTTCCCTGATAGATTTGAATAATTTTTGGGTGCTCATTTCTGCATGCGAACTTAATTAAGGTGTGGTTTTATTACAGGTTCTCATTATAGAAGAAAAGAATGACGATGGAACTTGGCCTAGACAAGTCAAGATGTATGTCTGTTTATCAGTTCTCTCATTTTCTTATCCTTGAAGAGAGTGAAAGTTGTTAAATTTCTCTTTTTTTTTCCAGTACAAGTGCTGCCCTCGCTTATACAAATTCCACAAGTACGGGTGCAGGAGATAGCAGAACCTATAACAACCAGACCAGTACCATGTATGTCCAACAGTTAAATATACCATATCTTGCATGCTGAATAAATAAATGCCTTGTTATTTCATGGTTGAATTTAGTATATAAACAAATTCAGTTTACAATAAATGTTAAAGGATAAATTGGCTTAACGATCTCAGTATGCTTCAAATTTTTTCTCTAAATATTGATATTGAATTTTCGTTTAAACATTTTTTGGTGGGAGCCCTAAAGAATTACTACATTTGCCTCCCCCTTTTGAGCATATGTTTTGAGTAACGAGTGTTTAGGTTGTCAGGTAGGTAGAACAAACTTATGTAATCAAGCATAAAAATCTAGATTCCGTAATCCAAAGCTTTACCCAGGATTAAAAAAGGACAGGATGCTGTTCTTTAAAAAAGGGGCATTTTTTTCAAAACTAAAAGGCATGTTATCACTTCAAAGCATTGGTGGAAATTGTTGTAGGATATATACTGTTATTCCGGGGTTCAAATGTCTTACTATTGCAACAATAAAAACTTCAAAACATTCCTTAATTACTTCCTGGGACAGTTGAATAGTTTATGATCATTAAAAAAAAATTATGACAGCTAATTCTTTCAGCTGTTACTAGCTGTAACAAAAACTTTTAAATCCAAAAGTAAGAATTGCTCTTGGACTAACCACCGCAATAAGGAAACAAAAACCAATAAACAGCGCCCAGTTTGTAAGCACTTGGTATTTATTTTCAATAGTTAAGTCATTTGTTTTCAACTGAAATGTCCAAAATCATCCCCATTTGGCTTTTACTGCTGAATTCTTTGTATTTTTGTCATATTTTTGCATTTTGATGCCACATGTCACGCGAAATATTAGCGTTTTGCTGTAAATCTGCTGCAATCTTTTAGTATCTGCTTTCGGTTTTTGATTTTTCTTATTAATTTTTTCAGTAGTACACAATATGAAGTAGATTGAGCAAAAATACAAACGTATTTTTCGGACCAAAAAAATGCTCGCCATGTGTATAATGCATAATAAGACAGAATGTATTATCCACTAAATATGCACAAAAAAACTGTTTCAGCAAATAATCGCGATTTAGATTATTATAGACTGAAATAAAATTAAAATAAAAAATAAATTCTCAGCGCAAAGAAAAAAATGAAGCGGATTTTAGGTCGGTCGATTTGTGGCACTCTACTGCACCTGCTTAGTTCTAATTCAAATGTAAAAGCACTTAAAAACTTGAATCTAAATGAAAGATTGTAAAATTCAGACCTAACTCAATGTTTATCTGGCTGGAAGAGGAGAGACTTAGGAAAGAAGATTTAGAATCATCTTGAAACACATGTCAATTGGACAAAGAAACACTTCCCTTGGCATGAAGCGATAAGAAGGAAGGATGACAGCCAGTATTTTTTGTTGAAAACTAGTGTAACCCCCCATTATTGAATAAGAAAGAAGTTATACAAACCCTGAGGCAAGGTGTAAGGAAGTGATTCTGGAAATTCAGCTGTGACTTATCAGTAGTGCTCCCAAAGTGAAAAAGCCTTGCAAGAAAATTGTTTAGTCTCTACAATGCCCTGACCATTTTTTATCCCTTGTGGTAACTGATAGTGGAAGGAATGCTTTTCTTTCATAGTCAGCTCAATGGCAACCCAAGTTGGGAGGAGAGGGGAAGGGGCTGATATTCACTATTTTCACTTAGAAGAAAGATATTGGAAAGGAGACACTGGCTCCCTTCCTTTGCCTAGTAAAAATCTTAAATCAAAAGGGTGCCAGTACATGAACAAAAAGACAATTAGGACTCTGTTTTACCGATAAAACGGCAAGTTTGGCGCTTTCTAAGAATCAAAGGGCAAGTTGGGCGCGGCATCCTTTCGCCCAAGCCTGAGGGAGGGTCTGTCTAATCTGTAGTCATAATTGCTTGCTTCTTGTGCTCGGAGTCTCCACTTATTAGATAACCTGAAAGTGTCTGGGATGATTAAAAGTACCTAAAATGGTCAGGAAAAAATCACAGATCTTTTAAATGTCTTTAAAAGTCTAGGAATTCCTTTTCAATTATCTCAATTAAGCCGTGAAACTGCTGTGCTGTGACAGTTTCGTCAAAATGTATTTATTACACCGCATTGTGCTAAAAAATATATTTTCCCAAACTTTGTTCCATGCAATGCACCAATTTTTGATTCTGCGTATCTGCTACTCTTGTGCCTGGTATTGTGGTTTGGAATGAATCTAACTTATCATAAAGTGATTGTTTTCACTTATACATGAAAATGTTCACTTTACCATTCAGTGGCTACCCTGTTGGCTACTTCTTTTTTTTTTTTTTTCATTTTGTATCTTCACTGGCATTTCCCTCACTTCTCAAAAAATGTTATGCATCACTTTCTTTTTGATAAATTTGTAAAGTGCTTTTTTAGTTGTTTGTGATGGAATCATTCAGTTTTGTAAGTCTTCCATGCTTTAAGCAATTTTAATGCAATTTGATGTGCAAATTACATGCAATACATCTTACGAATGTAATATTTTATAATAAACATTTATGGATCATTCTGTTAGGAAACTCAGTTATTTTTATATAAAGAAATTAAATAATTTACAGTGCACTTTATTAACAATGTACATTCCCGCCAAACATAAAGCATTACTGAGACTCAATGAAAACTGCTTATCCTTTAAATTTTGTTGAACAGAAAGATCATTATTTTTTTAAATTGCATTTTGTTGTTAATAAAAAATATATTTTCCAAAATTTGAAGGGATACCTTTGCTTGATATTGCATAACTTGCAACAAGCTTCATTACCTGTAAACTTCTTGTGTGACACATGATCTCCAAATCATGGTGGCTGTTTCAGGTTTTTAATTGTATTGTTTTTTTTTAATACTTCCAGGGCCACGAGGAGTTATGGGAGTGTTGGCGGAGGCAACTATGGTGGCTCAAGTTATTCTGCTTATAATGAGTATCACTCAGGTGGAGGAGGGAGCGTTCATCCTGGCCTCTGTGGTTTGAGCAATCTTGGAAATACTTGCTTCATGAACTCTGCACTACAGGTGAGCTGAGCGATCTTGTAGGCATAATGTTATATTCTTGCATGACTATATTCCCTAAAGGAAACAAGATTATATCCAAAGGATATAGTTTTTCAAAGTCAAGTCGATTTTGTGCTTTAATCTGGATAATTTTTGCTGAACTAAAAGAATAGAGCTGAAAATTGTAATTTTGTTATTTTTCTAGTTTTAATTATTTTAACTTCTCATGAACTCCTTGATATACCATGCCCCTTTTTGTTGTGCTTTTCCTTTTGTCTTCAAGAAATTTAAAAACAGAAAACATTTTTGCAAGTAAGCTTTAAATTTGATTATTGCAGTTCTCTAAACTGAAGCTATTAATCTGAAATGTGTCTGTTGCATTTTTCATGAAAGCTTTCTCTCCCCCCCCCCCCCTTTGTTCTTCCCCCCCCCCCCTTTTTGTTTTTATGTGCAATGCAGGAAGGCTTTCTTTTCATCTGAGTTAGTTGCAACTTTTGATTCTTCTATTCATTCATATGCAATTGAAATATTTTAATTTCATCTTATTGAAATGAAAGGCGTTGAAGAGTAAATTTTCGCTAATGCAACACTACTAAATTGATTTTTTTTTTTTTTTTTGCTACACTTAGTTATTTACTTGCTGATAAATCATGATTTTAATGACCTCCGTTACATCTTGTTTTTTGTTGTCTCATGACTAGAGCTATAAAACCAGGAATTATGATCAGCTGACTTATTAATTTTCTTTGACGCATTCTAGCAGCAGCAGCGTAAGAGACAAAATAAATTAATATTTTTGTAACAAATTATTTTATGCAAAAACTGTGCAATCATTTCAAGTGAGTAAATGTTAAGTTTTTAATAGATAACTTATAGTTTCTATTCCCTAATTGAAATATCTAAACAGGCTCAGATATTGTAAAAGCTGTCCAAAGTGCCTTGAATTGCAAAATCTGAGTGCCTTGCATTGAAGCACTTTAAAACTGAATATTTATAGTGTCCTGCATCATTATGGGCTCTATGTTAATATTTATATATAATATTTGCAGTGTATGAGCAACACACCTTCCCTTGTAGACTATTTCCTGCAGGATCACTATTGGGGAGAACTAAACAAGGACAACCCTCTTGGTATGCAGGGGGAGATTGCCAAGTCATTTGGAGAACTCGTGAAAAACATGTGGTGTGGGCGTTATTCGTACACAGTTCCCAGGAATTTCAAGGTTGGTGTTGGTACAAATTTTTGAAGTTTCTGTACATCTTGATTTCCAAAAGAATCAGGTCTAGAAGTCTTACACTTTCTGTAAATACTATGTTTTAGAATGTACTCCTATATTTTATCATATTTTTTTTTGTATAACTCCTGATTTTCCTAATTATGGTTTCTATTAAATTTGTTTTAAATTTTTTTCATACTCTATGTGTTTTAATGCAGTTAACTAGAAAGAATGAGGCTATAAATATTCAAATCTGCAATCTACGATTTATATTGCAATCTTAAAGTTTTTTTTTTTTTTTTTTTGCTGTGTACAGATGAGGAACTCATAAAATGAGTTGTTTTTGGTGAGACCTCATGCCTCTGAATCTAATAAAGCATGGTTACTTGTTCACTGTTAAGTAAGGGACAACAAGCAAGGCATATGTATTATAGCATTTGTATACAACGTAGACATAGCAGGTGCAATATGTATTTTCTTTTAGCAATTTATAATCAGAAACAAATTAAATATTTAACAACATTGTTTTTTCTAGCTTATCTGAAGACCTAGTTCCTTTCAAATCAGTCTCCTGAATAAATTTATAGGGTCAACCCTCTTTAAGACACTTTAATCTATTAGTTTTTAATTTGAAACTAATGTGTCCTTACAAATTGCAGTTTTATGTTTGAGCAGTGATGCCCAACCCTTTATTACCTGAAGGCAACACCTTATGTTAAGAACAAACAGTAAGTCTGCTTAGCTAAAGATTTGCTTTACTTATTCCCCATACTACCTGGGTAATCCAAATTGCTTTTGGACCGAATAAGTCCAGATAAACGAGGTTGTACTATATTTTGCTTTGAGAAGATATTTGAATTTATTTCAAAACAATAAAATAATAAAACTCAATTCAAAATATTAAAAAATTATGCATCTTTGTTGCATTTTAAAACAAAGTTATTTCTATTTTTGTATTATCTTTATCAAATAAATGCATTCGTTGTTATTGCACATAGCATATTTGTCTCAAGAAAATCCCTTAAGAAGAGATAAGTAAAATTGGAGTTTCAAGACATTCTTTTACGAGTTTTTTTTTTTTTTTTTTTAATGTATTATCTGTTAAATAAATGGGTTTGTTTATTAAGTTGAAATTTGTTGAGATGTATATTAAATTATTAAGTGTTGTTTAGGTTGTTGTTTCCCTATTTGACATACTTTAAGGTGATGTTTCTTTCTGGGATGAGATAAACCCTTTAAAGGGCATTTTGAATGCTGTACTGAAAATGTGCTTTCCTCCTCAGATGATTGTCGGAAGATTTGCCCCACAGTTCTCTGGTTACCAACAGCAGGATTGCCAAGAACTGATGGCCTTCCTGCTGGATGGACTCCACGAAGATCTCAATCGAGTCAAGAAAAAACCCTACATAGAATTGAGTGATGCAGATGGGCGACCTGATGAGGTAAGGCATTTGTATGTACTTATATATATGTGGTTTGTATAATGGTCTAGCTACCGTTGAAGATGAGTTATATTAACCTAATACTGGGGTGACCGCTCACTGTGGAAACCTGGAAAACAGGGAATCTTGAAATAACACTGGAAAACTCGGGGAAATTTGAGATTCACTCTGGAAATTATGAATGGCAATGTATCAGTTTTTACGTCGAACATGGTCGCATGATTTTCACCCAATTGATATTTTGTGTGCAACAGTGAGAAAGATTGTTTATACTTTAATATTGGTGCACTTGCGCGAGACAAAAATTTTATCCCACATACTTTCAAAAAAAGAAAGGAATTGGAAATGTTTTGCTGCAATTTTATTGGAAATAAACACTTTAAAAAGACAAAAAGGGTAATGCAATATACAGTTACACTAGAAAATTTTCCTTTTTATAGTTCTAGTTAAAGGGGAAAGGAGGGACATAAAAAATGCTTATGGGGCATTTTGCTTGCGTTCGACGAACCTCACCAATTGACTAGTAAGTAACCGGTTACGAACCGCAGCATTCTATCATCTATCGGTTACCTCACCGGTTACCATTTTAAGCTGTTGATTGGTTGATTGGAGCACATGATCATTAGCTGTCACGTGATTAACTAACCGGTCGCTAAAGGTCGAGCTCGTCGAACGTAAGCATAGTTGTGTTATAGTGGTTTAATTACGTTTCAAAATCAAATTAAAATATCAGAAATATGCTTTGTGGTGTCTAGAATTTCAGAAACTTTATTCTGGAAACCTCAGGGAATTTGAGTTTGTCTGGAGAATAGTCACCCTGTAACATTTTTCACATGGGGTGGGGGGGTAAAAGCTAATTTGAAAAAGTGAAGAAACTAGGAATCTCGAGTTTGAGGTTCAGTACTGTTTTCATGCTTTATGTATAATCATGGAAATTTTATTCAATTTTATGTTGATATTTTACTAATTGGTAAACATGCATGCTATAGGCAACCGTAATGTATTATTTTTTATTTCAGCTTGTTGCAAAGGAGGCTTGGGAAAACTATCTGAAGCGAAATAATTCCATTATTGTGGACATCTTCCATGGCCTATTGAAGTCAACCCTGGTGTGTCCTGAGTGCTCCAAGGTGTCTGTTACCTTTGATCCCTTCTGTTACCTGTCCCTGCCTTTGCCCATTAAGAAAGAGCGCCATATTGAGATCCTGCTTGTCACAGATAACCCAGAGAAGAGGCCGATGAAGGTGGGGAAAATGCATTAGCAGATATTTGGAAAAAAAAGTTTAATTGCTTTATTTACATGCATTCTTTTTAAAAGAGAAGTATTTATGCTTTTCAATGATCTAGAATTAAATTAAAATATATTCATGTGTTGAAAATCTTTTATTGCTCAGTAGTTAATAATACATGATTGTGTTGTAGAGTAGATTGTGTAGTATATTCTTATTGAAAAATCAATACTACATGCTCCAAATGTAGGGATGGGGATGAATGTAATATGGCTTGATGATCAATTCCAATGTTATTTACTTTTAGAAACTATTCCATTCCAATTTTTAAGTTTTTGTGGCATTTGTTGGTCGTGAATTAAAATAAAAATTCTAATAGTATTTAATTTAGGACCTGTAAGAACTATTCCGTGGTTGTAGCATATTTCATAGTCAGGGCTCCTAAATAGTCCGCTTTTTAAGGTTAAGTCCGCTTTAGACCGCTTTTTAACATTTTGGTCCAATTAGTCCGCTTTTATATTGTTTTTACTTAAAAATCAGATTTTAAAAGTTTCCATTGTGTTCCAAGATACCCCCAATGTGTACACCCAAACACGCGGCCGCGGCACCTTAACCTGACTTTCCCGTATTATTTCGCTTCAGATTGAGGTCGTTACTCCTTCAACCGCTGCAGCATGGAAATGCATAAAAAAGAGGTTTGGGGGAAGAGTTATGACGTCGAATCGCGGAGCAGGGTACTACCGATATTTCTCGGAATTGCAGCCTCACGTTTGCAATATTGTATGAACTTTCCGATCTCGGATCTCGATAACTCGAATATTCATCTCAAAGTTTTCATTGGATACCAAGCTCTTGAGACTATTGTGTCGTGCGTTGACTGTAATAGTAACGCTGCTATGAACCACCTCTTTTGCAAATAAATTCGGAAGTAATCTCGTGGCATATGCGCCATTTTTTTTACAGGTGCATATGTTCGTAAATTTTACGCCCTTGAAAAACCTTGAAAAGTTCCTGAAAAATATAAAGTTTTTTTTCCAAGTGCTTGAAAGCCTTGAAAAAGTATGAAGTTTCTTTATTGCTTGATTCTTTCAAAAATCATTACAAGCAATCTAAAGCATACTTTAGATTGCTTTTAATTCTGTTGAAAATATTTCATCAGTGCAATTTTCTGAACATAGGTTCGATATGCAGTATCGCGAAAAAATGCTTTCGTGTTTGAGGTTTCAATCCTTTTGCATCTTGTAAATATTTTGATGTTTTTTACAATCGGAAGTTATTTTGACATGTGCTACCTTAGATTAGCTTATTTTTCATTTAATTTCAATAATTAACGAAGGAATTAGTTTGGAAACCATGGCAACATTGAACTTACTTGGACTTCGCGGAAAATGGGTTTTAGTGTTTGAAATTTCAATTTTTTTGCATCATGAAAATATTAAAATATTTTGCCCAATCGAAAGTTATTTTCCCAAATGCTACCTAAGATTAGCATGTTTTGTGTTTAATTTAGTAGAAAATAAATAAATTTATTTTATGGAAAGTATGCCAAAATTGAACTTGGTTCGTGAAAATTTGCTTATCTGAGCTTTCAATCGTTTTGCATCTAATAAATAGTTTTATATTTTTGGCAATTTGAAGTTGTTTTGACATGCTGCATTAGATTAACTCGTTTTAATTTCTATTTAAATAACTAAAAAATTAATATTTTTTTAAATTCAAATTTCTAGTTTTGCAACCTTAACTTGCAAACTTAAGTTTAATTATTATTAGCTTATTTTCGGTTATTACTGTTTCTTATAGGGGGGGGGGATATTAAATGTAAACAATTGAATGCATAACATTTAAACTTAGTTTTTGTATTTAAAACAAAGTTGAAATATAAAATTTTATAAAGGTGAATTTTTGTACATGTTTTTCATTGTCATGATGCCTGCTAAAGAGGGGAATCAGTCCCCACCCCCACCCGCATAAAAGTTCAAAGCACTCATGGTATTGCTATCATGGAGTTTTTTTTAAATCTAAGTTGATCTACTTCTCTTTGTGATTAAGCATTTCAGACATTTTTAGGAAAACTTTCAATACAGTAAAACTTTTATTAAAGTGTCTCTTGTAGAAAAAGCAGTTTGTTTTCGTATACTTTTTATATTACTTTCTTTTATTTATATGTTAGCATTAAATGAAATCTGCATGTAATATTTATAGTGCGAATTTAGGGTAGTACCTTGAAAAACATTTTTTTACACTTGAAAAGTGCTTAAAATTTTTTTTCTCCCTAAAGGATATGAACCGTGTGATAAAGAGATTAAATTTAAAATTCAAATATAAAATCATTTTATTATAAACTCAGTTGTAGCTTTGTTGAAAATCAAAACAATATTTTTTAGGTTTCAGGGTATCATGAGGAAGTGCAAATTTCTCAGCAAATGGTTAGATGAAACTGGTGAAGATGGGAACAAAATTAGAGACTGGGGAAAACAACAAGAGAATAAAGTTTTTTTTTTTTTTTTCGTTTGGTGTATGATAACGCTATATTAAGAAGCATTAAAAGACAGAAAAACATAAAAACAATTTTAAACTAAATAAAGATGAAGTGCAACTTTACCTATCCTTCAGTGAGACGTCAAAATGTATCATTATGCCTATTTAGTTCTATAGAGGCTGCTTTATGTGCTGAACTAAGTGCCCCCCCCCCCCCCAATGTTATGCACTTTTATCAATGGATAAAAAAAATCAGTTTCACTGATGATAAAAGAATTGTATCTCTCGTTATTATAGTTAATTAACGAATTATCTTCACAAATTTAGCAGCTGGCAACTAATTTGCCTTTTGGTGCTTCACGGGTTTAACTATGAGTGGTCCTCCCAAGGTCCTCTTTTTGATCCTAACTGGTTCTCTTTAGTCCCCTTTTTGATTGAAAATGGTCCACTTTTAGCCTTTTCTGAAGCTTAAATGTGTTGGGAGCCCTGCATAGTGAGTTTTCTCGGTGGGTTCAAAGGATTGTGTTCATGTTAAACTGTTGGAGAACTGAATGATTCTGGGACATTTGTACTGTCTATAGATGCACCGGAACTACTGCATGCTAGAGCAAAATAGCTGTATTTGACTCCTCAGCATCGGTATACTCCAGAATAACCAGTTGTTCAAAGCGTGTAATAAACAGCACCTCACTAACAAGTTATGCTCTACGTTTTGACTCGAATGCATTGGAAACAAAAGGACAAAAGAAGCAGATTGAAACATTATCCGAGCACCATTGGAAAAAGTACATCTCAACAGATTGTGATTGATAATGAAGAGACTGAGTATCAACTTGTTCTTTTATGCTGTTTTAGGCTCAAACATTCAAAATATTTCCTTCCAGAAAAGCACCCAAATCCAGCTCCTTTGTATTCGACTTTCTACAATTTTTTCAACCGAGGAAAAATGGAATTGCACTTAGATTCAAACTCTTCCTTCACACAGTTGGTAGATGTGATATATCTTCCCCTGTGTGGCTAAGAAAAACAAAACCAGTGTTTTTCTAACAAACCGGTAGTAAATCTCTGTGCCAAACCTTTGATTTTCCAAGCCCTATCCATCTTCCTGCAAAGTTTTGTATTGAATTTCAATGAAAAAATTCACAGAAATAGGTTGAATTTGCCTCCCAGAAATTGCTGCCTGGGGCGAGGGCAACAGCCCTAGCTCCGACACTGGTAAATCTAAAATTTTAATTATTGATAGCCTCTGGTCATTAAAAGTTTAATTTTTCAAACTGATTCGCAATTGAAGCGCTTTTAGTCGGAGCAAACCTAGCCTGGCAGTGTCATAATGCTGTGATTAGGATCTATGTAGCCTTCAAAATGCTGCCAGGTTAGGTTTGTCCCAGCTGTTGAAATCTTTCTTTTTTCTTTAATTTTAAAAAAGGCTACAACTCAAGCTGTCAAAGTTTAAATTATTGAAAATTTTCCTATTGCTGTTGTGATTGCCTTTGAAGATTTATGCTAAATTTTGAAATAAAAGATTGATGTTTTAAATTTTTATTGTTATATATATATATATATATATAAAAAATTAAGCAAACAGAATTTCAAATATTAAACAAATTATAAATAATTAATGATGATAAAAAGGAAAAAATGCAAACAGCTATTAAGTAGGAAAAGATAAAGAGTGAATCCAGAGCTCATCAGCCGTGGAGGATTCATTAATTATGGTCAAAAGACCAAAATTTTAACTATGAACTAAAAGAGAATGTTTAAGCTCCAGTACATGCAATATAGAGTAACAATGGGCAAAAGTACCACTTGCTAAACTAAAAACAATAAACTAGAGCTCAAACCTAAAACTAAAAGCAGGGCGTTTCGCCTCAACTAATTAGGAAAACAAGTTCCAATAATTAGCCATCCACGGGACAGTACCTGCCTATAACAAAATTGTCTTACCTTGAAATCCATGTAAACAAAGCTGATTCCATTGTTCAACCTGATAAAATTCCATTCCAGTTGTCAACATAATAATAAAATAAAGATAAAAACATATCCAGAGGACCAATCCATAGACATACCGAGTCGCCTGTTTCCCACGTGTAAAAATTATCCACCGCGGTGATTCATAAAAAATGGTTTGTCACGGTTGTATCATACATTTACACAGTTAAACAGTTTCAAAAGAAGCGAAATGCTCATCGAAGGCTATACTTAAGCAAATGTTTTCAACTAGATTTTTAGGGAAGTTATTATTAAAAAGTAAGTTTTTGAGTACTGAAATTTCTTGCTTAAATGCCGAAATAGTATTGCAAATTCTTTTTATTCTGATAGCTTGCGAAACAATGATGCCAATAAAAACCTTTTTACTTAAGCAGGAGGAAAAATTCTGTAAACTGTTAACTGTGAAATTAAATTCGCGTCTTTTATCATAGATTGTAGTGGAACAATTATTGACTCAAATTGTTTTCCTAATTAGTCGAGGCGAAACCCCCTGCTTTTAGTTTTAGGTTTGAGCTCAAGTTTATTGTTTTTAGTTTAGCAAGTGGTGCTTTTGCCCATTGTTACTCTATATTGCATGTACTGGAGCTTAAACATTCTCTTTTAGTTCATAGTTAAAATTTTGATCTTTTGACCATAATTAATGAATCCTCCACAGCTGATGAGCTCTGGATTCACTCTTTTATCTTTTCCTACTTAATAGCTGTTTGCATTTTTTCCTTTTTATCATCATTAATTATTTATAATTTGTTTAATATTTGAAATTCTGTTTGCTTAATTTTATATTTACTTGGCTTTTTAGTTTTGCTGCAGTCTTTTCAATATTTTTCACTTTTATTATTATTTATATATATATATTTTTTAAGTGTTTAGCATACATTTGGATTTTTCATACTTTCATTTGTTCTCTTCCTTCCCTCAGATGAAAGTGACTGTACCAAAAATGGGTAACGTGAAAGACCTTTGTGAAGCTGTCAGCCGCAAGACCTGCATTCCGGCCGTTAACGTGAGTCCCATCTTTTGTATATTTTTTGTTTTTTTTCTCTTTCTATCTCGGTATCTCTTGGAGATTTTTCTTGAATTGATAGTTGCAATTGGATATATATTATTTCTGACATAAAAATGTCTTATTTATGTAAGAAAATAATGTGTCATGATTTAGATATTTTAAAATATCATACAGATATATTTCTGTTCAGATTCCATTAGTTTCATAATGATAATATTAAGATTTTGTTCTAAATGTCACTCTAGCAACCAATTTTTTTTTTTTTTTTTTTTTTTTTTTTTGTCATTAATTGTACTTTAACTTTACTGTACAAACTTACTCATTTGGAATATGTTGAAATTACAGTATGAAAAAAGTGTCGAATTCCCACATTTCCCAATAGTTAGGGACCATTTATTAATTACATAAGGATGGTTTTAACAATTATTGCCCCCCCCCCCCCATACAAGGATATGTAAGATTTTTTGAACCCCTCCTCCCTATTTTTCCGTAATATTCCATTTTGTTTTTCAAAATAATAAAATAACGAATCTTGCATCACTGGATTCATTATGAGATTCTTTTATTATATTTTACATTATTCATTCTATGTAAAACAAATTAAAAATAACTCCTCCTAATACGTTTTTAAACTTCCAGACACAAAGAAGTATGATCCCTGCCAAACCACTTGCCCAAACGATTTCTAATACAAAATATCGACTTGAAAAATATCATGTAAGAATGGGTTTGACCCCCCGGCCCCCTCAAAGTAAGGGTTTGTAGAGATTTTTCTATCCCCCTCCCTCCTTTTGGGACCGTTGCGTAATTGATAAATGGTCTCTTAGTATGGAATCCAAAATGCATTTCTTTAAATATGTCAAAAGCTAATTTCTGCAGAAATTGCCCTTTAGTTTCCTACATAAGAATAGTACTTGATACCTATTCCAAAAGAAACACACTCAATTCATTGCAATGTTGGCAGAAAATCTGTTTTTTATTGGAGATGGGGGCAGGCTTCAAAATACAATGCCTTATAAATAAGTATAAAATAAAGAATTAAGAAATGTATTTGCTGATTTTGAAGAAAGTCTAAGTTGAATGGGAAAAAATCAATGACAATAAAAACTTCTTTTTCAGCTCATTTTATAATATGTAATTGTTATTTATTCAATAAGTTTTCTTCCAAGTTTATGTTTCATTTTTCAATTTCTCAATGAAATTTATAATGCAGTTGTAAATTGTGCAGGTTTACGGGGGTGGAAAATTTGCCCCAATTGCGCAGAACTGCTCACCTTTTTGAAATCTTTCCACATTCTGCTTCAAAAATGGTTAAATTTGCACTAGCCTGCACCGAAGATAACAATCAAAAACTTAGTTTTTAAAAACTCACCAAAGTTCTTATAGTATTCCGAAGACTTCTACATTCTGCTTCAAAAAACTGAAATTTCCCAATTTTGGGCCGGTCTTGGCTGGAAATAAAAATAGGTTTAGTTTTAAAAGCTTACCAAAAGAGTTCACCCATCAGAAAAGAAGCGCTTCTTATTTTTAGCAACAATTTCAAAAGTTCATAAACTGTTGCCTACTTGATCACAGTTCAGGTGCCACCTTGCCCGCTTTTGACGGCAGGCTCCCATTTTTCCAGAGGATCTCCCCCTTTACATTTTATTTCTCCCAATCATTAAAAATTGAACAACAGTGAAATTTTTGGCATCCATTTCCTATCCCTTTGCTATCATTCACTGGTATTTTGCTATGTGAGTTGATTAGCATTAAAATAATGTATACCTCCTGCATTAGAACAATGTATAATCAGCTTTTTACTTATGTGTTAGAATTCAACTTTTAATGAACTACACAAGTTTTTCGGTATAAATTACCTCGTAATATTTTTGGTTTTCAAAATCTATATATACTTTGAAGATTAAAGTAATTTTCTCTAACATTTAATCTGAATTTTCGTTTTCACCATGCTTAATACTGTGTATGCAAACACACCATTAGCAAACCTATGTCCTTAAACCAAAGTGTAACCTTAATTCAACAATTGTCAAGGGGCTGGAAAAAAATATCGTTAAATCGAGAAGCATACACATTTAATGCAGTCAAATTTGGACCAGTGAATTGTATCATTAAATTGAGGAAATCGTTAAATCGAAGTTACACTGTATTACATTATTTCAACAACGTCAAAATATATTTTAAAACTTTTACATTTTAAAAGATTCAGAAACACTTGCATAAGTGTAATTTACATTTTCCGTATATTGCTTGAAAACTTTTCAAACCCAATTATAATTTCTTAGATTGACAAATTTCTATACTGAATATCTGTGTCTGTGCTATGTATACATAATATAGACATTGTTAATTTATGTTCTTAGTCAGAAATAATGTCTTAACTCTTAACAGGGCATGGTAACCGTTAAAAACTTCATTCGGAACTGTTCCTAAACCAAAATGTGCTCCAAAATGCAATTTACCAAAACTGCTCCAAAAATTGACATTTGATTTTCCACCCCTAATTTTTAGAAATAAGTGGTTATTGAGTGTATTTTCAGATTGAATACATACTTCATTTTGACAAAGGTATTTTTGAAAAGATAAATGATTTTCTTTTTAGGGCAGCAAATAGGTAATGCAATGTGTCAGAACTAAGTAACTGAATTACGGTTCATTTGTCTGCTGTTTGCGTACTTTTCTCATTTTGCATTGAGCAATTAATAATGATAATTAAGGAACTGCTTATTTTTTTTTCCTTTATTCATCATACTCAACATCTGGAATTATGTTATTCATAATTTGCTCATATTTTTGGTATCTATTTTCTTTTTCAGTTAATAGTTGCTGATGTATATAATCACAAATTGCATAAAATATTCAAAAAAGAAGAAAGTTTAACTAATATCCTGGAAAGAGACGAAATTTTTGTGTAAGTTGATCTTGCGTTACATTAATAATTTTAAAATTAGCATGTATTAAGCCTATTTTGAACATATAAGTTCGGATAACAGGTTAAGTAATTAATACTGCAAACTTTTTTTCTGTGTTTTTTTACAATTGATAAACTTTTGAAGGAGCTGAAAGCTTTCAAACATAATATATATTCATCGTGTTGGTTGAAAAGAATTTATTTATTCTCATTCCAGATATGAAATGCCTGTTTCTAAAGATCCTGACAATGCTTTCTACATGATTCCTGTATACTTGAAAGAAAGAAAGTAAGTGACTCTTTTTTTTTTGCATTTCTAAAGATCTTTTGCATTAAGAGAAGCGTCTTAATCAAATAAAGTGCAAAATTGGTTTTTATAATTATATTTTTAGTAAAAATTTAAAAAATCTGAGTAACCTTTGAAAATGTAGTTCAGAGTTTATTCTATTTATTTGTTTTGAAAAGTTAATTTTTCAAATATGTTTTTAGTGCAAAAAACGGCAGATTTTCATCTAATGCAATGTTAAACTACAGTTTGTTTCCTTTAAAAAATGTCAGGTATGTTTCAGCTTAAAATGTGTGTTATAACAGCATTATTTTGTTCAATGTACTTTATTTATTTTGAGAAGAACGTTTGAGTGAAGAAAAATTAAGTTTTACTTCAGTAACTTTTTCCTCCACTTTTACTATTAATCTCAGCAACCAATAATTTGTTTAGAGGCTCTATACGTTTGGAAACATCTGTTGTTATTATTATTAATTTTTTAAATATTTTTTACAACTATTCAATTGTGTGAGAGACAGAACAAAATAAAAGTTAAAAAGTAGCAAGTAATCACTGAATGAATGTAATCTGGGAAAATTCTGCACAAAGTTTTTCTTAATTTGTATTATGAAATCATATTCAAGAGAACACTACTCTATTGGCAAATGGTACAAATAAATTACTTTTGAATGAAGTGAGATAATCTGCTAGAAGTTGATTTCTCAAGCAATCATCATCATTCTTCAGTGTGTTAATTTGTATTTTATATTTAATACTATTTACTTAAAATCTAAATGAGGGACGCGCCCCTTCAACTTTCTGACTTTAGAATTTTTGTAACTTTCACTCCTGCAAATAATCAATAACCCCTCAATTAATATTTAAAATGTTAATAACAAAAACTTTATCATTTTATAATAACAAAAATAATTTTCGACTTGCAACAAAATATTACAATCTGAGTATCAATTTTTAAAAATTACCTACAGTGGCTCCCAAAAGTGTTCGTACACCTACGACTTTCAATGAAATAGGACCCTATCCATTGGTTAGAATTAATATTTCGGAATAGGTATTTAATTATAAGATCTATGATCGATTTTCAACAAAACTACATGATTTTTTTTTAAATATTAAAACTTAATTTTTTAAAAATCAAGAACCAAAAAGTGTAGGAAATTTTATCTCACAAATGTCTTCGTACACTTTAAAAAATGTCTATATATTATTGAATAATCAAACTTTTTATTAAGTTATTATTTAGTAGAATATCATGCAGTATCAACAACACCTTTTAAACATCTGGGGAAAAGATTTCATTCTTTTTTCTTTCTTTTTTTGCATAATTTCTGAGTAAGTATTCAACCACACTTCGAATCTTACTGTTTCTAGCTCTATTTTTGTTTCAAAGCCGTATTTTCGTAATCTAGCCTCCAGATATCTCTAAATATGTTACATTAAGTTCAAATCTGGAGATTGAAAGGATATTTTTTTAACTTTAGGACAATTTTTGAGGCACTAGAAGCAAACGTTGAAAACCGTGTGCTTCTTATCGTTATCTTGATAAAAAAATAAAGTTGTTCCCAATTACCAAATTTTTGGCTAAGAGTTTAAAATTGATTTTTAAAAATATTTAAATGAACAGCATGATTCATTATTTCATCAAAAAATTCCAAACTACCAAGTTTTGATGCTGATATGCACCCTCACACAAGAACACCTTCACCGTCCTGATTAACAGGTCCAACTAAGTTCTTAAGATTAAGTTCGTAATATTTTCTTCTATTCACAATTATACAACAATTTAACCAAAAATGTTGAATTTTTCTTCATCTGTAAGTAAGATGTTAATGCTGAAACGTTTCGTGCTTATTTATCATTGATTTTGCGACGAAAAGCGTAAGCTTTCTGTTTTTCGCACGGTCAAGAAAGTTTATGCGGGAAGAGATCCCATTTAATCCAGCTAATCAGAGAACTTGGCGAACAATTTAAGGCGAAAATTAAATGCAAAAATATTCATTTAACTCTGCAGAAATTTTTACAGCACTCAAATGTGTATTTTTCATAATTTTTTTGACTGTAAATCTCCGATCACGCATTGTCAACTTCGCCCGGTTGACATTTTCTTAACTTGTTTTCAGTCCAATTCTTATATTTAAAGCATTTTATCAAGCACTTTACTATAAAATGGAATAAATTAACTAATTTAGAGACATTTCAAACCAATTTACCGGTACTGCGAGGAAAGAATTCAAATTTCGAATAGTGTTTGTGGTTTTTTACGAATACTAGCCATTTTAAAGTAATAAACACAATATTAGGGAATAGATTAACAAAAAATTTAAGCCAAATGACTTTTAAGGGTCCACACAATGTAAAAATAATTTAAAAAAAACGAAGTATGATAATTTTAATCATGAATTTATTTGAAAATATTTGAGTGTACAATGACTTTTGTGGCGTATTATTTCTCTGTCTCTTCGTTTTTTGACCCATTTCAAAAGAAAGTCTAACAATATTTTGAAAAAACTGCAGGGTTTTATTTAGAATGACAGGAATGATGTGAAAAAATATTGGACTTCATATTCGAATTCAGTTTCGCGTTATTTTGGTTTTACTAAAAAATTTCAAAAGTGTATGAACACTTTTGGGAGCCACTATATATTATTATGCACTTTCATCTTCGGCTATATTAATTTTCTGTCTGAAATAGATTTCATTTGCTACTACATAGTAGGCTTGCCAGACGTCCCGGTTTTCAGGGAAAATCCTGGAAAAAGATAAATTTGACTCGATAACCAAAAAAGTGTAAAAAATATTAACTGTCTACGATTATTTTGGATAATTACTTTGCCATTTGAAACATAGACTTATAAAATTAATATCGAATCATCTTGTGAGGATTTTTACAACATTAAAACCAAAAAAGACTTTTCAAAAGAAGTCCTAGCGAATGAAAAATTCATTTAAATATTGTTCAAGTTTTTATTCCTCATTCAAAGAATTCCTTCTTACTAAAGTAACTAATGAATATTAACATGTAAAAAATAAAATGTTTAAATTTATCTGCTTGTGTCATTTATTATTACCCCGGTTTAGGCTCATAATTAGTATTTATTCATAGCATTGAGAATGAACTTCCCTCTAAAATACGCTAAGAACCAG
This sequence comes from Uloborus diversus, assembly GCF_026930045.1. Classification (NCBI taxonomy): domain Eukaryota; kingdom Metazoa; phylum Arthropoda; class Arachnida; order Araneae; family Uloboridae; genus Uloborus; species Uloborus diversus. The sequence goes on along the minus strand of NC_072739.1, from coordinate 73,461,483 downwards.
CCAAGGGTGTGCCTCCCTTAAGGGGTGTTTGTGATCCGAAATTTCTAAATATTTTGGGCTGACAAAACATTTTAAAGCTGAACAATTAATACAAAAGAAAAGAAAACCTTTAAAATGTTTCTTTTCAATAATTTCTGTTTGCATGTTGCAAAAATTTTTTACGGAGAGGGGGGTGGTCGAGTTCCTTATAGTTTCTAAAAAATTTCGCACTGTCTTCAGAAAATTTTACTTGAGTCCACTCTCACCCCCATGTTTCCTTTTGAATACTCGCGGGGGGGGGGGGGGTATTCCGGTGTCCCGGTTGGACATTTCAGAAATCTGGCAAGCCTACTACATAGTTAAAATATTATCAGATAGGTGGCACTAAAAGCAGAGTAAATATTTCGCCATTTCACTTTGCCCCACATTCCCCTACATTTGAAAAGTCGCTTTTAAATTTGTGGTATCTAGTAATATATTTTGCTCTTTAACTCCAGCTTGAATTTAGTTGAGTTTAGGACTTTTCGCTAAAATAGTAATCCTTATACCTGCTGTTCTAATTCCTTGAGAAAATTAGAACAATCTTTATTTTATGCAGAAAAAAACATATGTTAAATGGTGTGAGAAATCTTTCATCCCTTTTATAGACAATTTATGTAACATTTTAGCTTAAAACATTAATTACAAAAAACCTTAATTCAAATTTAAAAAAAAAGCACTAGGTACAAACCCCTGCTGAGGAGCTCGAAGTAATTTTGTGCAAAATTACAAGACTTTAGGTGTTACGTGGTCTCCTGGATGCAGGCCCACCACAGACACAATTTTTTTTATGTTACTTTTTTTTAATATACAGAGATTCTGCGAATATTAAATAAGTGTCTTGGCCAATGTATTTGAAACACAGGACTTTTACAAAGTCTAAGGTTTTAATTTTGTCTATAAAATATTTATTTATATTTGTGCTAGCAAATTAGCAAATTGCTGTTTCTAACTGAATATTATTTTGTTCTTCATACATATTGCCATTTTACTTTTATTTGTAAAGAAGCTCGATTTTGAATCATCAAAGTGGGGTGTTTTGAGTTCTTTCAGTTAAAACAGAAAACGAATGAAAGAAGCGATTGTTTCTCACAATTATTACTGACCCAGGCAACGCCAGATATTTTTGCTAGTTCTTGTATAAATCAACATTTTTAAGCATTTCATTTTCGAAAAAATCAGTTGGTGACGTATGAACATTCACTGCAATCCAAGAATTTGTCTTTTCCTGATGGGTTGAAAGTTCTACTATTTCTTCAACTTTCTTGTGCAAAATAATGAACTGAACTGCTACCACACCTGAAGTTGGAGCAAGGCTAACCTGATGTAATGATGTAGTCAAGCTTTCTGTTGCCTTCATGATGCTGCCAAATTAGCTTTGCCCCAATTATAGTTCAGACTTTCCTTTTTTAATTGTAATATTAGTTTTATTTATGTGATAAGTATATGTTACAATGTCTAGCAATAAATAGATGTTTTGCTGCAACTCTATGGATATCTTAAAAAGTGATATATTTAAAATTTCTTTGCTCTCTCTCCTTAGACCCAAACCTGGAATGGGATATGGCGCTACGTCGTCTACTCTTTTTGGCCATCCCTTCTTTGTGCCCGTCCCTGTCGAAAGTTGCTCCTTTGATCAACTTTACCACATACTCTCGCATTTTATGAAGTGAGTCTGCATTTTTTCTAGCTCATGCTTTAAAAATTGATAATCACTGAACATCTTAAATGAGTAAACAAGTATAACTAAAATTAGAAATTAAAAAAAACTCAGACTGAATAGCAAATGTAGAATTAAGAGGGAAAATTGAAAATCCTTTTAAAAGCCTCATAGTATTAAAATCAATTACAGGTATTTTATTTGATAGCAAATACAAACTGGCAACAGATAAAAGTTTTAAATCACTGCTTTTAATGTCCTTGTCGGCGAACAATGAATTCAAAGGTTTATAATTTTAGAGGTTTTTAATTAATATCTTCCTAAATTAATGTTATCTGAAGGTGCAACCTAGCTAAGAACACTCGATCAAGTCTCCTTTCGAACAATTTTTTTTTAAATCAGTTCATACCTTTAGGCGCTAGAGTGCCACAGACAGATACACAAGATACACAGACACCTCAACCTTTTAACCCCCTTCCTTTGTGCGTCGGAGGTTAAAAATAGTTATACATCAAGGATATGTGTATTGATAACAAAACCTTCTGTACTCAGAGTTGTTTTTAATCCCCAACATACAAAGGAAGGGCGTTATAAGTTTGACGTGTCTGTGTGTGTGTGTGTATCTGTCTGTGGCTCTCTAGCGCCTAAACGGATGAACCAATTTTGAAAAAAAAATTTTGTTCGAAAGAAGAGTTGATCATGTTGATCAAGAGTGTTCTTAGCTAGGTTGCGTTTTCGGATGACCCTAATTAACGAAGATATTAATTAAAAACCTCTGAAAGGTTTTTCACAATTTTTGTAGTGAAAATATATTTAAATTTTTTTTAATTTGGTACCAAAATAAAGAGCTTTTTTCTGCGTCTGATAGAATGTATTTGGAATACGTATTCCATGATTCGAATTATAACGCTTTTTAAAGCAGATTTTAAATGCAGCTAAACTCAGCTTTTTTTCAGCGATTAGTTAACAATTAGTAGTAATTCATTTTTGGCCGGCAAGGAAATTAAAAGCAATGATTTTAAATTTTCATCTGTTGCCAGTTTCTAATTGTTAACAAATAAAATACTTGTAATTGATATTAATAGTATAAGGCTTTTGAAAGGATTTTCAACTTTCCTTCTTGATTCTACAGTTGCGACCCAGTCGGGGGGGGGGGGGGGTAAATTAATTTTAGTTGCTTGTGTAAGACCAGGAATTAAGTGTTGACAATAAGATACAGTCAAACAAGTTTGTCTCGTAGATACAATAAGTAACTAAAATTAAAAATTAAAAAAAAAAAACCGATGGGGTCGCAAATGTAGAATCTAAAGGGAAAAATTGAAAATCCTTTTAAAAGCAAACTACTATCAAAAATCAATGACAATTATTTTATTTATTAACAAATAGAAACTGGCAACAGATAAAATTTTAAATCATTAATTTTAATTTCCTTGTCGGCCAACAATGAATTTGGTTACCAAACGCTTGAATGAAGGCTTAGCCGTATTTAAAATCTGCTGTAAAAAGCGTTATATTTCAAATTCTATATAACATGGAAGTTCCAACCACATTATATCAGGCCCTGGAAAAAATATTCTTTATTTTGGTACTAAATTTTATAATTTTTAAATTAATTTTGCAAAAATCGCTAAAATTTTTTTAGAGGCTTTTAATTAATGTCATCCAAAGACGCAATTTAGCTAAGAACATTGTCAATCAACTCTCCTTTTGAACAAAAAATTAATTTCTCCAAAATTGGTTCACTCGTTTAGATGCTAGAGTGCCACAGACAGATACACACACACACAGAGACACGTCAAACTTATAACCCTCTTCGTTTGTGTGTCGGGGGTTAAAAATAGTTCTTTGTTTTTCTTCAAATGAAGATTTTCCTTCTTTACATTCTAGTAAAATCAAGGAGCTATATTACGAAGAAGAAAAACAACCTCCCACTCTTCAGCAGTGAATCTCGTGGTCTGTTTTTCATACTAGTATAGTGCCTAGAAAGAGTAGTGTGCCGACTATCACTTTTTTCCCCGCCATTCGTGAAGACAAATTTTATGAAAACCGCTAGAGAGCAGTGCGGTCAGAGTGCACTTTCAATTTTGCGGTGTTTACATTGGTAGACGGGGGATTTTGTTACAGTTTAGTTCCCCGTTTCTCTCTTTTTTAACCTTTATTTCGTGAATATTTCATGAGGCAGCGTTTAAAGCTTTTAATGGAGGCATCAAAGTTGAACATTAGAAGAAGTAAAGCTTCATCTTGTTTCGTACCAGGGTGCAAAAGTGGGTACAAAACATGCAAGGAAAACGTTTCGCTTTTTAAAGCTCCAGGAGATGAAGAAAAACTAAAGAACTCATTAATTCCTAGGTTAGATAAAGTTTTTGATAAATATTGCTCAATTTATGCTCTGCATTTCGAAAAACATTTTATTGAAATGCATTTTAAGCATATTATAAATGGTGAGGAAGTTTTGATTCCTCAGGGAAGACCTTTTTTGAAAGATCAGGCAATTCCGACAATTTCCCCAAATCTGCCAACATACTTTACAAAAAAATTACCAAAGAAAAGGTCCATCAGAAATTATGCAGTTAAGAAAAATGTTCCCTGTTTTAAAAAAATAAAACTTGATCTTTCTGCAGATGAAACTGAAATAACCACGTATGAATCTATTATAAATGAAATTGTTCATATTAATTTGCTTAACAAATATTGGGTTTGTATGAAATTTAAAAAATCTCCGAATATTGTAGTTTTTGTGTATAATGAAAATTATGTGGAAAATAATATTGACAATAAAAAGATCATTATTGAAGTAGAAGAAAATTTAGATAACAATGCTACTATTTTAGTCTAAGGTGTAAAAGTAGATTATCCTCTTCTTGAATCAATATCGGGTGTCAGAAAACTTTTTATTGACATTGAAGCTAGAATCGTGTGCAATGGGATGGGTATATCAGAGTCAATTTAAATTTGTGTTGTCTGTAATGAAACCAACTGAATGTTTTGTTGATGGTTCATCTTTAAGGGGGGGACTCTAAATATCAAGGTTTTGTAGTGAGTGAAAAATTAAGTTGTAATTTTTGTAAAAAGAAACGTAAATATTTGTTGACAAAGAAAGCTCTGAAAAACAAAAGAAAAATAGCAAATTTACAAAGAAGTATGGTTGCGAAAAAAATTAAAAACATGCATCAAGCAATGCTATGCCTGTTAACTGTTAGCGACCGACCATAAGACTTTTGGACAAACGGAATTAACGAGCACGTAAGGTATATTTTAAAAAACATTTTTTTTTTCTTGAATTTCAGCCTTTTAAAATCATGTACGAAATTTGTAATTATTATCGTTATCGTCCCTCGTTATCGAGATAAAAGGTATTTAAGTCTCCCGAAATTTTAAGAAAAGTGGCAAATTTAAACACTTGGCGAGGGATTAAAGGCACCAATTCCTCACAGACTATTTCCTCGTCTTCATGTGGCAGGACATCCATATCTACAGAGCGTGAGAAAGATATCTGTCCCCAATGAAACTCGCTAAATTTGGAACAACGAGACACGCTTTTCTTAAAATTCCCATAGGCTTTAAAATCTCGTATATCGACAAGGGGAAAATATTTTTTGAGTCCAAAAACATGTATCACAATGTTCTTTTGATCGCTACTTATTTAGATTTTTTAATTGTAACACTGTCATGTTGTTTCCTGATTAAGGGTAGGGAGATTCAGAAGCTGCGCATAAGAACATGAAGCGCTTAAAAGAACATTTTAAAGCTATCATAAGCAATGTTAGACAAAGGAGAGGGACGAGGTGGTTCCCCATTTGTTTTTAGTTTTTAAGGATACATTTCTGTTGCTATTTTACGTATGAGATAAAAGATAAAAATACATAAATACTTTTATTTTTTTGACAGTGATAACGTTAGATTCAAAACTACTTCTATTTCGATATTTATCAACAACAAAACCGTTGACAGGTTCTAAAGAACATTATAAAAATAAGCAAACTAGCAGTTTGACGTTGATTAGTATTACCGAAAATTCAACAAATAATCAAGCCAGCTGTTTGCCAATTGCAGTTATTTGCAAATTAGTATGTAGTTATATATGTGATCGGAGCAAGTGGTCCTATTATTTTTTTAATGTAAGGAAAGTCCTTGAAAATTTAAAAAAAAACAGGTCAGAGTCGTATTCAGTAAATTACCGCCCATTAGCCAAGGCTAAAGCAGAAATACATGGAATACACCGCCAGCTCAGTCATTTCCAGCCGAGGACTGCAGTTTCGTGCTTATTAGCACTCATCAGCCCGGCATATTTCTGCTTTAGCCTTGGCTAATGGGCGGTAATTTACTGAATATACCTTGCCTCGCGTTCAATCTTCGAGTTGAACCGAACCATTGCTTCGGTCACTCGTCTGGTCTGCTAATCCTGTATTAGCTACCAGTTTGTTTCGCACTCTTGGCTTCCTTAAGAGGTTTTCCATCTCCAGCTCAGTCACTTTCCTATGCCGGGCTGATGAGTGCTAATAAGCACGAAACTGCAGTCCTCGGCTGGAAATGACTGAGCTGGCGGTGTATTCCATGTAGGTCAGAGTCGGTACGTTTTCAAGCGACTCCGACTCTTCGACTCAGACAGAGAAGCCCTGATAATTTTAATTAGCTTCAAGAATTTAGAAGCAGTTTTATTTTGGAACTAGCGGTACCCGCACGGTTTTGCCCGTAGTAGAAAATTAAAAGGTCATTTGATGAGCCTGTATATTTACAAATAATGGATGATGAATTTCTCACCAATTGGCTATGTTCATTTGCTCTTCCCATGTTAGAGTTCCACGTCATGATAATTTCGTAATTTACTCGACCATCTTATGATAATTTTGCTCCGGAAAATGTTCTTAAAATTTAAATAGAAAAAGAACAAAATCGAATTTTCCAAAAATCGCTTCGAGGTGCACACTTTCATGCTACAAACTAATTTCAAACTTGTTCAATTTAAGACCTGTATCTTTTTTAGAAACCAAATACACAAAGCAATATATATAACATCAGGGGCGGCATTTCAGCATTTCATTTGGGGGGTCGAGATTCTTAAATATGTACTACCACAGTGCGGTACCAAGCACACATTAGCTAACAGGAAGTGGTCATAAAATCGGTTTAATATGAATAAAAACTAGTGTTTAGAAATAATTAAATTTTGATTCACTTTCTAATAAGTTATACAAAAGATCTCGATACTAAAGTTTTTATACCTTTTGGAAAAGTTTTAATGCATGATTTTTGGAATTCGGAAGAGCAGGGAATCGTGTTACTAATCTATCAGTGCCCAGTGTCGTGCTGTTTTGCCAGTACAGCTAAATATAAAAGATGGTGGAAAAGCTCATGCCCTTTAGCATGTATGACTTCGTTTGAATATTTTGCCCATTGTGCTTCGAAAATAATTCTCTAACCTCCTGAGACATAAAAAATATTTCTCTACTAGCTGAGATAATTGAAGTAACAAAGAGATGTATGAAAACACTTTTTATATCTTGCTCTTCAAAATCACCCAGGGCAACTTCAAAAATTGTGAGTTGCTTAATTTTTCATCAGTGAATAATCTAGTCTCGTCGGCGCTCTCAGCTTCAATGAGATGTCATCTGCCTCCAGCTCTGTTATTCACTATTCAAGACTGATGAGTCCATAACAAGGATGAAACTGCAGTCTCTGGATGTGATAAATAGTCTGTCGCTATATTGCTTGTAATTTTTCATGCCTCGTGCTAAAAATTTTACTCATAACTGAAACATTTTATTTTTCGTTTCAAAAATCCAATCCAGATAATACAGAGCCAACCATACAGAAAAATAATTATCATTAAATCTTGTGTTAATTTCATTCAAAACTGAATCTATTACTTCATACAAAATTTAAAAAATCAATATTTGACTTCACATCATCATGTGGATTTTTGTCTTTTTTTTTTTTTTTTTAAGTTCCACGCTTGATTGAAAAACACATCTATGTAAAATCTATTTTCTGTTTCAATTGTAAATTGAACTATGGTAGTGTGGTGCACAGTTCAGTTGTAGATTGAACTGTGGCTTGAACAGTTCGAAAATTAAGGGTAACGGATTGAAGATGTTTTTATAGAGTAAAGTATTTTTCAAAAGTTTTCCTCAGTACAAAAGAAATTGAATAAAAATTCAAACGAAGTCGCTAAAAGGCATGAGCTTTTTCATCATTGAAAGAATCGTTTTGTAATAATTCTTCCAGTCGTCAAATCACTGCTTTGAAGTTATAGAGAAATATTTTTATGGTTTTAACTCTTGAAGACCATTTTGTGTCACTCCGAGCTTGCATAATTATACACATAACAGGTATTTGTTGATATGTTTTTTTTTTTTAAATTCAATAATCACATGCATTTTTAAGAAGTTTTTTTGAAAGCATATAATGCATTGAGCAGCTGAAACGTGTTTCTAGCAGAAGAAAGCGGTGGACACTCATTAAATAAATATACATTAAAAAATGAGCGTAAAGTGAATGTAAAATATCAAGAAATTTTCTTGTGAAAACCATGCAGCCACACCACTTTGCACGAGCCTCTCATATTGGACATACCATCGTTACACTGGGCACACAAGTATGAAATATTTAGCCTATATGAGAAAATGTCTTCTTTAGTTAATAAAATTAACCATGGTTCTTATCAGTTTTCTATGTTCTGAAAAGGCCAGAAAATACTTCAAGAATTCCTAAGTCATTATCCAAATAACGAACAACACTTTTTATAGTCTGGGAATGTGTCGAGTTTCATCAAATAGTTGCTGAGAACCAGCGAGATTTCTTTTAATGAACATTGATTTCCGACCTTCATAAATTGAATTCACCCATTTTCTATCATTCAACGCAAAAAATGTGGGGGTGCGACCGCCTCCTCTTGACCCCCCTATTTGCCGCCCCTGTATAACATGTATAGTACTTGAATGGAATATTCAATTGGCTAAGAAATTTTATTTTTAATTCCATCCCCTTTTGGTTTACAGGGGCCTAAAAATATCATTTTTCTCAATTTTCTGATATTTGAGGGGCTGTAATTTATAAAGGGTAAACAAACACACAATTACAGCTATATTTTAAAGCACAAATCAATATTAGGGAGCCATGTTTCTTTCGATGGAACTTTAAGTGATTACTTGATGAATGCACAAATAGTGTAGATATTGCCATTGTTACACAACATCAATTTTCATGTTTGTTGTCTAATTTGTGAAACTTCTTCATCTACTATCTTTTTGAAAATGTACTACAGAATGCCACAAGTAGCAATTTTGTTTTAATTTTTAACAAGCATGTATATCTATAATACTCATTGAGCTGTAATGTAAAGAGGGGGCAGAACTAGGTAGTCCATTTTCTGCAACAGCATGGCAAAACAAGCACTCTCAGACCCCGAAGTGATTTTTTGAGGGGAAAAAGTAGGAAATAAGGAATCAAAAATTAAAAAAGTAGGAAAAAATCACTTAAAAAAGTAGGAAAAAATAGGAAGAGATAGGATTACACACACAGACCCTGAAGTGATTTTTTGGGGAAAAAAAGTAGGAAATATGGAATCAAAAATTAAAAAAGTAGGAAAAGTAAGAAAAAAAATCACTTACCAAAGTAGAAAAAATTAGGAAGAGATAGGACTGAACACACGTCAAGAAGAAACAAATTTAGTGTATACTTTATTTCTAATCTTCTTTACTAATAATAAAGCTCAAAGTTTCTCTGTCTGGAGGATGTCTGGATCTCTGTGACGCGCATAGCGCCTAGACCGTTCGGCCGATTTTCATGAAATTTGGCACAAAGTTAGTTTGCAGCATGGGGGTGTGCACCTCGAAGCAATGTATCGAAAATTTGATTTTGTTCCTTTTCTATTTCAATTTTAAGAACATTTTCCAAAGCAAAGTTATCATAAGATGGATGAGTAAATTACGAAATTATCATGACGTGGAAAGGGAGAGCGAATGAACATAGACAATTGGCGAGAAATTCGTCATCCATTATTTGTAAATATACAGGCGAACCGAATGACCTTTTAATTTTCAACTAAGGGCAAAGCCGTGCGGGTACCACTAGTGTAAAATAAACCAACAGTATTTTTGATTTAAAACTGTCCCAAAAATAAACTAATAGTACTTTGGAAGTATTAAAGGTACTTAATGAACGACCAAGTCGTAAAAACAAAACGAAAGAAACAAGCTGACAATTTTCAGTATAAAAAGGGTCATTCCATACAGATTCAACGGATGAGTGCGCTTGACCATTTTTAATTTTTTTGAAACTCATATCCCAAAAAAGATGCATATGAATGATCAGGCCGAGGACTGCTGATGGCCTTTGAAAAAAGTGAGAAAGGTGACAAATTTGAAAACAAAGGTGACTAAAAGGTGACAAAAAAGTAACTAAAAGGTGACCAAAAGCAATTCGTTAAGAACTCAAAAAACAGAAAAGGAAAAACCCTTTTTACTGACTTTTACCAAAATAGCCTATGTGCTTTTTGTAAAGATTTCTACAGTTTCACTTTCAATAGATGTTTTAATTGTTTTCCATTTTCTTAGTTTTTTCTTCACAATCCTTTCTTTTTTGCTCTTCTTTTTGCTTCTGTTTTGATTTCAAATCCTTTTTTTTTACACTTCTCCATGTATGTTGTGTAATTTGCTGTGCACATTTAATCATTTCTGCACCAATTGGTAAAGAAAGCAAATGAGGATATTCTTTTACAGCGTCTTTAACTATAAGTATGCTGCTTAAAAATCTGTCAGTCCTTGCTGTCTTATTTTCACCAAAAAGATGCTTTGAAATGGAAAATAGTCTTTCAATGTCAGCATTACCATGTGATAATGCAAGTGAAGCTTTTATCACCTTAGAAACATTAGGAAACTTTAGATCATTGGAAGTTGAGTCCTTTTTTGAAATGAGCAGCTGCCAGTAGATATCAATGGTTTTGTTTTCGGATGCTTCATCATCTTTTTTCAGCTGCAAAAGTTTCTATTCATCTTGCAACCTATCGAATGGAACATTAAGAGGCATGATTTTGGCAACCTTTATCAAACCCTTACAGCTTCTAGATTTACTTCTCTCTTTTGGATCCAAAAATTTAAAACTTTTCAGAAACCCATTTGATATGCAACTTCTTTCTATTACATACTTGCATGCAGTCACACAATGCTTTTTAACAGCTCTTAAAAACATAACCTTTTCATTTTCTTTCAGTTTTGACAGTTCATCTCTCACCTTCCCCACTAACAACGAGATCTTCAAAGGTAGTCTGTTACCAATTGCAAACAGTTCATCCGTGTCTACGTTTGAAAAAAACTTTCTTTATAGCAGAGGCTTTTATAACCCGAGCCATAAAAGTCTGAACAATGGTCTCTATTTCTTGGTACAATTTATGTATCATAGGCGCTTGGCATTGAAAGCGTTTCGTGAACTGCATAAACAAATCAGCAGATGAAATGATAAAATGCAGTTGCAGTTCAGCTTTTATAGAAGGTCTTTTAAAAACATTTGCAACAGCTTTATATGACCTGCATTGCATAGCTGAATTCTTTTTTAAAGGCACATGTTTAAAAAAATAATACTGAAGAGCATCCCACTGTTCCAGTAGTCTGTTTGCTGCAGGTCCAAGAGTAAGCCAATGGGTAGTTGTGTGTTTCAGGAACTTGCGATGAGGTGTATTTAGTTGAGCTTGCACATCTTCGAAGTCCTCCTAACGGGAAGGCCAACCATCAAAATAGCTATAAGTACTAAGTTCAGATGCTTCTTCACCTATATACTGCAATGCTTTGACATATGCATTATGCATTGTATGAATACTGCAAGTTCCAATATTTATTAGGCTTTTTTCTCATGTCTCAAGGATAATAGTGTCAAACACCTAAAAACCTTTTTATTAACATAAGAACCATCTGAGGAAAGCATGAGCCATTTATTCATGGATAATTACTCTCCGTAAGTGCTTCACATAGCTTCTCAATCGAAATTTCACCAACTGCCTTGCCCAAGAAAAAAATTTTGAGATGCCTTGTTGTGATGCAACATTGGCTTTCAGACCAATATTTTATTATTCGTTGCAGTTCTTTTTTGTCTTTGACATTGGTAGTTTCATCACAACTCAAAGTATAATAGGATAAACACGCTTCTTTTAGCATACATTCCCGAAAATAAGGAGCAAGTCCATCTGCAGAAGGGATAGAAAGACTGGTTCTGCTCATAGGGTGCAATTGCAAGCTATAAAAAAAAATTCCCTGATTTCCGGGTAGCATAGCTATTTTTCTTAAACAACAAGGTGGGGGGGGGGGGCATATTTAAGGCTATTTTTTTAATTAATTTCACTTTTAAAGCTCTCCTTCAGATACTTTTCAAAGATTTAATTATTTAAAAAAAAAATTCCTGAGACACATTTCAAGAAAGGTGAGAAAGGTGACAAAAGTTGCAAAAGGTGACTAAAAGTAACCAAATTTTCAAAATGTGACTAAAGGTGAGAAAGGTGACCGACTCCTCGGCCTGAGTTTAAAACCACTTTTATTTTTTCTCTAACCTTAACCCTTGATTTTTTAGTGGTCATCAAAAGTGATTTTCGCAGTCAAAAATGGGACTTTTAGACCTTTGCATTTTAGCCAAAATCTATTTGAATTACATTTATGACAGTTAATTTTATGCTTTGATGTTAAAGTGCATAAGATGATAGTCTTACATGCTGAGTTACGTGACTGTAACTTAATAATTAAAATAAAGGCAACAGGTTAAAGTTCAAGGTCAAATGTAAAATTTTTACTCATTTCAAAGGGAATAACTCGCGCAGGGGACGGAAACACAAAATGAAATACGGCAAAAACTAATCACTGGAACCATGCTAATAAGCTTTATGGTATAATAAAACTATATATGGTTACTTTTAACTAAATTCTGATTTTTTTTTTATTTTTTATTTTTTTGGTGGAGAAAAGGTGTGGAGTTAAGTTAAATCATTCGCGTCTTTTTTTCAATTAAATAAAAATAAAAACTAGCTTTTTTTGGGGTAAAATTTTAATTTTTTTGTATGTGTGTAATTCTCACTGTAATAGAGATTCTTTCTTCATGGATAATGTTTGTAAGTTAAGTTAGATTCTTTATCCTTTTTTTATATTATATTTTCTTGCGGGAAGAGGCAAATTTTATTTTGTTTGAATAATAATGGGAGCTTTGTGTGGCATTTGTCGTTTTTATAAGTTACCTATTTTAAATCACTATATGTGGATTGATTAAGGAAAATGATTCTTTGGAGAACATGATTTTTATTTTGTTCTAGTTGTGATATGTGGTAAGGTCATAGTGCTGTCCATCAGGAATGCCAATTTTCTGCTGCTCTGTGGAGATCCGCTTTTTCTTACCTTTCTTTTTTTATCCCTGCATCAGCCGACATGTTAGATAGTTCAAGGCTTATATTGCAACAAAAAGGAAAACGAAGTAGATTGAAAAAATTTGTTTGTTTAATCAAGAATACGAATATTTCAAGAAGAAAGTAGATTTTGTGTAATAGTGAAATATTTTAATTTTAGGACTGAAAATGTTTCATAAAATTAATCATAATTAATTAGACTTTTCTGATCATAATAATAAAAATAGCATTGTTGATTAACATTTAAATGAAATTTTAACTGTTTATTGATATTCGTGAGAAAACACATTGCGTTTTAAATTCTATGTATTTTTCTGACCTCATTTTCTCCGGCATGCCGGAAAAGACCAAACATGGATTATTGAAAATCTAGTGAACCCCAAATTTTGTAGCATGCCTGCTAATGCGGGGTAATACGGAACTTTTTTTGTTCCCTATTTTTGCGGCAAATTTTTCGTTTTTCTCTTACAGTTTTAATTTTAGTTAAAACATTTTTTTTTAGATAAAAATTTAATGAAATTAGAATATTTAATTACATATTATTTAATTAGACATTTGCATAATTAGATTGAAGTTCTTAATGTAAAAAATAACTTCAGATCATAAAATCTCTCTAATCATTAGAAAAGTATTATTAGACGCCCCCCCCCCCCCCCCCCAGAAATTAGAATTTCCTTGCTTTCAGTACTTTTTTCTTCTCAAAAATGTAAAAAAGTGTCTTCTCCAGCCATTAATGAATAAGTTATAAAAAATGTCAACTTTTAATATTTCTAATTGGTACTGAAATCGGTAATCGGTTTCAATGAGGAAAATATCCTGCTAAAGCGTAAGGAAAAATATCTAAGCCTCCCCTCCCCCCTTAAAATTTTGCATATGAGTGCCTATGCTGTCAACAGATTAATGAAATTACAGAAACCCGAGAAAAAAACTACAAATTTCATGCTTTATCTTCAGTGTGCTTTACATTTGCTCCTAGAAGGAATATAAACTCTGTAATATTTTGAATAATTGCCTGAAATCATATAATATTATAAGAATATCGTAAATATTACAGGAGGTATACAAAGTTTCCCCAGACAGAAGAAGATTGGGAAATAATCGATTCTGAGGAAGTGGAAAAACAGAATGGAGGTGAGCTGCATATTTGCTGTTAGTGACATATTTTAATATTCTGGACCCGGTTTTTCCTTAAAAGGACCAAGATTTACTAGGAAACCTGTGTCCTTGGGAACCAGAGTGAATCAATGGCAACTCTTACTGCGAGTGTATATATATGTACATGTGTGTTTTGTTTTCAAAATCTGTTTTTATAGCTCAGAGTAAGAAATTAGTTTCAATGAATAGGAAAATTTCGTAATTGTGCCCTGTTTTGGGATTCAAAATTAAGAAATTTTAGTGTAATAACTCTATTAAAAAACAAACAATTTGCATTTGCACAAAATCTTAAGTTATAATTTAAACAGTAAAAAAAAGCCTTGTGATTATTTCTCATTTGCTTTCTCCAGAGATGGAATTGACGAATGGCGAAGACTATGACAGTGAGCATTCTGAGGGTGAGAAAGATGGTACCATGGAGAGCAATGAAGAAGGGGGTCGAGACAAGCGACATATCTTTAGCATTCACAGTGTCAATGCGCTAGGCAGCATGGATGTAGAGCACCTGGATGACCGAGGCAGTCTACTCAAACTGGATCGTAAGTCTCTTACCCACATGTTTTGAAACATCTGTTCTGTATGAACATAATCCAAAAGATCGTTTCAAATGCTTTTGTTTTCGAGATCACCAACACATTAAGACATGTATTGGTAACCAAGATCCATTTCATCTTTTGAGGTTGTGAGAATTATTTTTCCTTTAAAATCTTCGTTTTTCTTGGGGGGGGGGGGATGTTTCTGATCCGAAAATCTTGGGTTGCTGTTCCCGAAAATTTTGGACTGATAACACATTCTAAAACTGAAGAATTATTTTTTAAAAAAACTTTTCAAAATGGTTTACTTGACTGATTTTTGTTTGCATATTTGAAGAGTTTTTATGGGGGGGGGGGGGGGGTAGTTTCCAAAAATTTCACACTGTCTTCAGAAAATTTTACTTGAGTCCATTATCACCCCTGGTTTTTCTGCTTACTCAAATTTTAAACAAATTTTTCGCTGTGATCTGTCATTAGATTTCATCAAGAATTTACTTTCTTTCGGAAAAAAAAAAACACACACACAATGAACGAACTGCTACTACATACTTGTTTCATTGATACGAAGCTTCCTTCTGCTTTTAGAAAACTACTATTTGGCTTAAAAATTGCAACAATCATTCATAATACCAAATAAAGACTGTTGTTTTAAAACGTTCCAAAATGCATTTTTCGATTCGTAACATTGAATATAACAACAAAGGGTTATGTATTATTTTGAAGTAATTTCTTACATGGACTTGTTTGATTTCAGGCAATTTAAATTTCAGTACATTATGAATTCCATAGCTTACTTAAATAAATTGCTGAGAGGTGCCTCTTTTTTTTTTGGCAATTTCTTCCTGATATTATATTTGTGAGCTATATTCTTTAATTATATCGTTTTTAAATGCCCAATTACGATCATGAAGAATATTTCTCCAAGTAATTTTATTTCTTTTTCCTCTTTGTCAGTTGCTTTCCTATCCAATCTCTTTAAGTTTAGAAATTTTTTAAACTACATGTACTTAAGTGGATTCATTATTATTTTTCCTTTCAATTTTAGTATGAATAAAAAACCTTAACAGGGTTCGTACGCCCTTGAAAAACCTTGAAAAGTGCTTGAAAAAAAAAATTTCATTTTCAAGTGCTTGAAAACCTTGAAAAAGTTTTAAAACCTTGAAAAAGTTTCTTAGTGCTTAAATTCTCTCAAAAATCAACGAATTGTGCTTAGAAGTTTTAAAAAAGTATTTCACCAGTGCAATTTTCTGAACATGTGTTCAGTTTGCAACATCGCGAAAAATTGCTTCCGTGTTTGGGATTTCAATCCTTTTGCATCTTGTAAATATTTTGATATTTTTTACAACCGAAAGATATTTTGACATATGGTACCTTAGAGTAGTTTATTTTTTGTTTAATTTCATTAATTAACAAAGAAATTAATTTGGAAGCCATGACAACATTGAACTTACTCGGGTTACGCGGAAAATTGCTCTTGTGTTTGAAATTTCAATCTTTTTGCATCCTGCAAATATTTAAATATTTTGGCTAATCAAATGTTAGTTTCGCATATGCTACCTTAGATTAGTATATTTTTTGTTTAATTTTAATAAAAAAAATTAATTTATTTAATGGGAAACATGCCACGTCGAACGAACTCAGATTTTGCGAAAAATTGCTTCTCGTGTTTGAAATTTAACTTTTTTTGCATCTTGCAAATATTTAAATATATTCACTAATCGGATGTTATTTTCATATTTGCTACCGTAGATTAGCATATTTTATGTTTAATTTCAATAAAATATAAGTTTATTTTATGGGAAACATGACAACATTAAACTTAATTCGCGAAAATTTGCTTCCCTTGTTTGAGATTTCAATCCTTTTGCATTTTGTAAATATTTTTATATTTTTGGCAATTAGTAGTTATTTTGACACTGCTACATCAGATTATTTTATTTTTTATTTTAATAACTAAAGAGTTAAAGAATTTATTACCTTGGTCTTGTTTAATTATTTGCTTATTTATTTTTGCAATTTCGAATGATTATCTTTACCTAATTTTTGGTCATAACAGATTTTTTTCTTTAATTTAAATTTCAGCAGTTGAGCACCTAACAAATTAACTTAAAGTTTGTATTTTAAATATAAAGTTGATTTATATAATTTTATTTATAAGTACATCATTTTTTTATGTCTGCTAAAATAAATAAAGGGTATAACAGGGGGTGGTTGTGTTATGATTATTCACTTGAAATCCAGTAGTGTTCGTTTTTATGCTTTTACCTCCCTATATCTCCAATTTTCCCCCTTTTTCTCAAATGTTCAAAATTACTACTTTATTAAGGTTGTGGGTACTTGGAGCTTACTGAAAGAGGCTTTAATCAGCAAAGGGGTAGATAGCTTAAGGAGGGTCATTCATCTTCATTTGGATCTAATAAATTGACCAGTACCAGCCTAGCTAGGCCCAGTTATCAACAGGCACTGGGCATGGTATTTCTATGCAGAATATTTTGACTTAATAAACTATTTTATGAATTGTATGCATAGCAAAAGTTATTGTTGTACATATGTATATTCAAGTAATAGGGGTCTTAGTTTTAAAAATTATTCCCCCCCCCCCCTCGCCCCCATTTTGCTCTTTAAAACTTTCAGGTAATTTTTTATGAACTCACAAATCACAATTACACCTGAATATTATTGCCTTTCTAAATTTAAATTCTAATTTCAACAATAACCCATTTTTTCCCAAAATAAAACTACTTTTGTCATAATATATGTCAACTTCTTGTGAATCTTTTCAATTTCGAAATATGGCTCTATAAATCTGAACTTGCACATTTATTCTCTATTGCAAGTTAATCAATGAAAGCTGAATAGGCTCAAGTTTGCATTCAGAGTATTTATCACTGCTTTAGCTGCTTTTGTATATTTTGAGGTGTAGAGACTGGATTGTGGACTTCATAAACTTTTCTTACTTCCTAATTTTTTAATTTACTCGAGGACAGTTGAAATGCCTTATTGGCTGAACAGGTAATAAATACATACGAATAATTGATTTGCATACTTATAAATGATTTGTAATCCTAATATTTTTGGAACTTAATAGTGCAAACTGAAATAACTTTCTGGGTAGTGTTTTTGTCCTAAACGCCCTTATATTGTAATAAACCATTGTATAGATATTGGAAATAAATGTTGAAACCGGGGGGGGGGGGGGGGGGAGTGACTTCAAAAACTCCTCTCTGGCAATGCCATTGAACTTGGGTATTTTAGTTTCTTCCCATAAAAGTTAAAAGCAGTTATGAAAGGTTTTTTTAATTTGCTGATTCTAGAAAATATACAAACCTCTGACTGCTGCAAGCTTTGAAAAACCTCAAAATTAAACCTCTTGGTATCTGCTTCTCTTTATGACCAAACTTTTCAAACATTTTCAGAAAAACTTTCAACGCAGTAGAGCTTTCATCAAAGCGTCTCTCGTTGTAGAAAAAGCAATTTTGTTTTCCTATACTTTTTTGTATTCTTGCCTTATTTCCATGTGTTTGTAGTAAATGAAATCTGCATACAATATTTTTAGTACAAATTTATGATATTGACTTGAAAACAAAATTTTTTACCTTGAAAAGTACTTGAAAAGTGCTTGAATTTTTTTGTGCCTAAAGGGTATGAACCCTGCTTAAAGGATAGCCCAAATAAATGCAAGAACCTTTGGAAGCACGGATCAATATCGTCTATCTACACTACTTGAATTCAGAAACTAATTTGCTTGAAGGGAATCTCAGTTATAATTCGTTTGGATAAATTTTGAGGCATTAACATTCTGTAACTCAAATTGGATTGCAATTTTCAATGCTAAGAGTACGCTGTATACCTTATCCTCCACTGCCTCATATACATGTAACGGTTTTGACGGTTCTCATGCTGGCATCGAAATATTTTCTTCTTACACGTGTTCCAAATCCTAAGTATTCAATTTGGAGATAACCGTTAACCATTTTGCCGTGACTCTTGTGGATGCAGAGCAATCAAAGTTAGTTTTTACATATATAAGAACAAATACGTATGTAACAAAAACTGGTAGCGAAGACAAACTATTGGTTTAAAAAAATAGTATGAATACATATATGCATAAATTATAGCCTATGTCACTCAGTAAGAATGCACCTTTCATGTTTTGAAAGAATTTTTCAAATAGTTGCTGTGGTTATGGAGATTACCTCGAACATATAAACACGCAAAAATCTCTCTCTCTTTATAATATTAGTATAGATAATTAGTACAATTTACTGTCAAAATTTCACTAGTTGAATTTGAGATTCTTAAAGTCCTGTAATTTCAATACTTTGCATGGCTTTGTACCTTAATTCTGTAACTGCCCCTTAAATAGAGTGTCCCTTATTCTGAGGCAAATATATGAAGGTCTCAATTTAAAGGAACTAGGACCAGAAGAAATGTCCCTTAAAGGAAGTACTACTGTATATTTAATAAAAGTGTGAGTTCAAAAAATAGCAAATTGCTCTAACATCATTAGTAGTAGAGTGGTTTGCTCACAATATTTGTACTAGAGACAAAGTTTCTATAAAAATTTTTAATTCAGTTATCATTATTTTTTTAATTCCAACCCCTAAACTGTATTTCTAAAATACGTAGAATTTTCATTGGAGCTCTTTGTGTAATCATGAATAATTAGAGAGATATGTTAAAGCTGAAAGGACTTTTTTGAGATTTGAATTTAAAAAATCTGATTTTATCTCCCGAACTCCATAGCTACCTCATATTTTATGTTTGTATTTTATGTCGCTGAGGTATTAAGTAATTCCTGAAATTAACTCAATGAAAATAGAGACATAAATAAGATTTTTTCTCTCATTTCAGGCAAGATGTATCTAGCTGTTGAATGGGAAGAGAA
Source organism: Uloborus diversus (assembly GCF_026930045.1). Classification (NCBI taxonomy): domain Eukaryota; kingdom Metazoa; phylum Arthropoda; class Arachnida; order Araneae; family Uloboridae; genus Uloborus; species Uloborus diversus. Next base: position 73,441,852 of record NC_072739.1, on the reverse strand, counting down.
AATGAAAGAAAAGTGCATCAATGAAAAAGAACTATTGGTGAGTATTTAAAATAAAAACAATGTTTAGTAGGGCTCGTGCAATGCATAAGTACCAACGGTTCAAAAATGTAGTCATCGGCATTGACGGCCAGTGCCAACTTCGACAGGCTTGCCACACCACAGGAAAACCTGAAAAAATGGAAAATACAGGAAATTTTGAAAATTTCCTTAAGAACTTGGAAAGTACGAGGAATTTTTAATTTTTTTAAATTCAAGTTGTAAAAATCAATGCCCAAGTATGTAAACTATTAAAATATAAATAAATAGATAATAATAATCCATAATAAAATAAAATAAAAAAAGGTAATTTTTAATATTTCTTTTGTTAAATTGAATATTAAAATGTCTATCATAAATGCAAACATTATTTATTGTTTTATTTGTCATGCATCTTGAATTTTAAGCTAATGTAGTTAAGAGGGCATGATATTAGTCATCAATATTTATAGTTCTGCCTAACTTTTCATTTTTTGTCCTTAAAAATCCGTAATGAATGGTTTAGATAAGTTTCCCCTTTTTGTTCTAAATGGAAAGTTAAATATATTCAGTCAGCATGCTAATATTTTATTTATAATGAATTCTTCTTTATTTCTGGTTATTTTCATTTATTTACTTTGTTTCCTCCTGTGATGAAACTATCTGTATATTAATATATTTTTTTCCAAATATGATTCTTTACTCATTTGTAAAGCTGAATATTCATACAGGGAAAACACAGGGAATTCCCCCCCCCCCAGAATTGAGTGGTAACAAAGGAAAATAATGGGCCCATCAGCTGTAAAAAACACCTAAATGCTGATGTGTTGTTGATATTTCTGAAAAATAAAACCCCTAAATTTTGTTTTTTTAATTTTCTTTACCTCATTATGGCCTGAAATCAGGCAGCAGCAAACCAACACATTTCAGGACATATGCTAAATTACAGATTGTGACTGAAATTTTCCCGAACATATATCAAAAACCTCAACGTTTTCCTGATTTTAGCTTTAACAGTCTGAACTAATTACTACAGAAATAAATACTCTCACATTCTGATGTATAGTCTGACTGTTAATCAAAGACTTAAACTGCAGTTAAAGTTCAACTTAAAGAGTAGTGTTCAGAAAAGCCAAATTCAGAGCTTGTGTAATCTTAATAAAATCCTTAAAAAGTCATTATTTATTTTATTTACTTTTAAAACCTTTATTATTGTTATTATTTTTCCCCGAGATCCTCAGCTCAGCACCTTCTATAGTTTTATTTTCATCAGAGTAAATGTAGTTTTTTTTGGGGGGGGGGGGTAGGAAAATGTGAGGAAGCTATTTCATTTATTTCTATTAATTTTTTTCTCGAATATGTCAATCAGATTTTTTTTAAAGATCACATGTCTAAAGAATAACCCATCTTCTGTTGGCTTTTGGATGTTTTATGATTGAACTCTTTTTTTGAATGTACTTAACTCAACCTGTTGTGAGCTAAGAAATTGCAAAAAAAATTTGATACATTTGAAAAAAGTCTTTTATATCTTTGTAATTATAAGTAATATTTTTACGAAAATCCATAGAATAATTTGCATATTCAAGTAAAAACTAATTTGTGAAGTTAACAGCTTATTCCCGGCCCTTTAGGCTTCAGATGATCCAAAAACTTGTTTGCTTCTGCTATGTCTTTGGTCTAATGCTAATGTATGCACCCTTTTTATGAGAAAACTTGCAGAGCAACTCATCTGGTACTTATCTGTAAATAGGAAAACAATACCTGAAAAAGACCTTTTAGTTATTATTGTATTTATATGTTTATTGAGTCATGCCTCTTAATTTTAATGAAGACTTTTCTCTCACAGGCATATACAGTGCACGATTCGATGAGCGTTCGTGTCTCTCAGAAGAAGCAAGTGATTCAACTAAGTGAGTGCCTAGAGCTGTTTACTACTGTAGAGAAACTGGGTGCAGAGGACCCTTGGTTCTGTCCCTCATGTCGCCGGCATCAGCAGGCCACCAAGAAATTTGACCTCTGGTCTCTACCTCAAGCCTTGATTATTCATCTGAAGAGATTCTCTTACAACCGGTACTGGAGGGATAAGATTGACTCCCTGGTTGAGTTCCCTGTCAAGTAAGTTCAATTAGTTAGCATTATGTTATTTATTTTTGCGTGCTGTGTGTGTGGACATTTATTTTACCCCAACAATGTTCTAGCTTAGCTTTAAATTGTCATGTGTTGAATTTTTTTATGTGCTATAATTTTTATATTCTATTAATTTTTTTTTCTACCCTTTTTTTTTTTTTTTTGCTTTTGCTTTTTTCTTATATATATATATTTGTATTCTATCACTACCCTTAACATTTTCCCTTGAAAATGCATACTGAGCTTGTTTAAGATTTCCAACTTTATTTTTCATCACATCATTATTTAAGTGATATAAAAATACAGTTGTAGTTTAGGTAGTTAAAACCTCTAATTACTTGTACTTAATTGACAACGGTAAGCAACTTTGAACAAAATTGTTAGTAAAGGGACAGGAGTAGGAATTGAGAAAATAAATCACTGGTCCTCTTAGTGATCCATTCTTACATCTTGGGTTTTAATAACATTAAAGAAAAAAGACATAAGTACGTAAAACAAAACTAACATCACTGATGAAGTCAGTTAGCAGTTTTCAATAGACATGTCTGAGCGACTGCGGGAGAGAAGGAAACAACAGGCTTCAGCTATACTGGTAAAATAATGAAGCCAACAAAGCCTCATTTGTGTTGTTTTTGGAGGAAGGCAATAGGGTGTCATAAACAATATGCTGAGAGTTTGCTATGTTTATAGTTTTCAAATTCATGACTTTCCATGAGTTTCCATGGCTTCTGCTTATAACTTTTCATGACACACAGGATGCTTTTTTTTTCAGAAAAACATCTTTTTTTCACAGGAATCGTCGAAGTTGTGTGAAAAAAGAAATGAATAAAATTGCTACTATCTGAGTTAAGCTTTGCAGACGTGTTCCTAAAAATTTAAATTGAAGCAATATGGAACAAGCTGAGCTACTGTTATTAATAAAAACAATTGATACAACAATGATTAGTGATCATAATGCACATGGAACAAATAGTTAGATTTTTTAATTTTATATTAACTAGCTGCATTGCCCGACTTTTCACGGTCTACCTAGAAAATAAAAGTTTTGTCAACAATTAGACATAAATAATAATAAAAAATACTTCAAAATTTCCTGTCAAAATAATAATTCTTAAATTCCGTTAACAGCAAATCTAAAAGTCGCAAATAAATGAAACACAATCCTCCATTAATGCAACTAAAATCCTTGATTTTCTTCTGCTGGCAGGAAAGAAAATCAAATGAGTAAAATTTAACCTCAAAGCAAAAGTAAGACTTTTATTTGTTCACATTTGAGAAAAAGAAGGGCAATAAATCTTTCTTCATGCTAATTTAAGCTGAACTCATTGGCAAATGATAAATTTCTGATTTGACATGGATGTTTCATTAGGCTTAAAAATGCTTGTGAACTTGTTACTCGAAAGGAAGAAAATCAACTTTCAAGGTATTTTTCCCGAGCTTTCAAATGAGACTTGAATCAAGCAAATCAGTTTATTATTTCGGGTAGAAAGAGCCATTTCATTCATTCTTGGGTCCTAAAATTAAAATTCTCCAACAGTTAGGTACTTTTTTTGGTGTTTAGAAACCCCCTACGTTCCTTCTTAAGTGCCCAAGTCACGCCCTGCCAAGTTTGTTTGAGATCCGACGTAAATTGTGGGATTGTATAGGGAACATATAAACACACATACATATATATTTTGTTTTATTTATATAGATTTGCATCCAAGCGCACATATTAATAAATCTTAAAATTCAACAATATTTTTTAGCATATGATAACTTACACAAAAATATATTCACAGATAGAAATGTAAACTGTTTTCATAAAAATTTCTGATATGATACACAATAATTTTCTCTCAATCACTTAAAAATGAATAAAAATATTAATTTAAAAGTGAGTTTCCAAAGTAAAAGCATTTTCAAATGTACAGAAATAATTATTTTTTTATTAAAAGTATTGCACACTACAGAAAGAATCCAGTTACAGTGACAACAATAATGTAACTGGATTCTTATCTATATCACAACAATAAATATTAAAAAGTTTGTAAAATTTAAAAAAGCAAAAATTATCAACATATAGTTTCTGTGTGTTTTTTTTTTTTTTTTTAAGAAGACGTATATGGAATGGGAAATAATGGTATAGTAAATTTACTGGCCAGGGGGACACAATTAAGCCAGTTTAAAAAAAAAAATTTTTTAACTAAATTAACAATAAATCAATAAATTATCAGAATAGATAACAAAATTGGTCAACCTAAGCTTGCATATATCAAAATAACTTCAATTGTTTTAAAAGGTGGAAATATTAGTTGGATGTAAAAAGATTGAAATCTCAACCAGTCATTTGAAAGTGTTGTCTTTTGGTGTTTTATTGTATTATTAATAAGAAAACATATTTAGTATTTAACGTACATGCTATTATTGCCAAAATTTTTGGAAAGGATGCATACAATTAATGAAAAATTATTATCAGTCTCATTTGTATGATTTCTACTGTATACATTTTGATTCCAGCTACATGAATTCATGAATTACAATTTTTGTGTAGCATATGTAGGTTGTTGTTATGTGTAAAGTTTTAACGCACTTCTGTTTTTCAGTGGTCTTAACATGGCCAAGTACGTTCTCAATCCATCCCATGGCCCTGCAGTCTATGATCTTGTAGCGGTCGCTAATCACTTTGGAGGAATGGGAGGAGGACATTGTGAGTAGTTGCCTTTCATCTTTTCTGGTCTGCGTATCTCTAAAATCATTTACCTTATGTATTTTTCCCCATCTATCTCTATTTTTTATGTTGACACAATAAAATAATTCATGTATTTCTGCCTTAGCCCTGGCTATAGGGCGGTAACTTACTGAAAGTAATGTTTTGTTTAATATCTTTGGTTATCGTCCAAAGACAACCTTCTTGTACTCTTATAATTGGAATGGTTGCTAAAGAACCTGCATCTTAAAATAAATTCCGAACCACTTTCAAAGGCATATCATACCTGCCAACTCTTCCGGTTTTCCTGGAAGTTTTATGGATTTTCATGTTTTTTTCTGGTTACAAGCAAAATCTTCCGAATTTTTCATGTTTTGTAAGAAAAAAATTGTATCTCACCAATTTTATCGCTAACGGTACTTTTGCGGAATTCGGCACCGCGTTTCGGGTCAAGTAGCCAAGCAGAGGTTGCCATAGAAGAATCGCACAAGAACATGTTAGGCAAGATTATGACGTCACTTAGTGGTACAGCTCATGACTTCATCGGGATCCAATCGAAGCGAGCTTCGAGGCAGGCGGCTAGGAAAATGATTTCGGCACTGTTTATCATTTTTCTTGTTCGATCAGTTCTTATTGTTTTTGCTTTGTTCTTTTTTTTTTTTTAAGATAAGTAAATATTATTTCTAAACATTTAACGAAAGATATGCAAGTAATTTTTACCAAATGAAAGTAAGGTCAATTTATATGAAATTCATAACTAATTTCATTTTGTTAACTGTAAAGATTGGAGGTGTTCTGTTTGATTTCATTTTGTGTTAAAAATCTTCCGTAATAAAAAAGAAAATTTTACGGACTTTTTTTCTTTGAGGTTGGCTCTTGTGATGTAGAAAAAATTGGACCATTATACCATCTTTCAAATTTTTATCAACAGAAATCGAGATATTCCAGTCAATAGCATCCATGTCTGGGCCAGGGTACAAACTCTACCTCCCTTTGTGCAGAAACCCTTTACTCAATCACCTATGTCAGTGGGCAGTTTTTAAGTAGACATCTACATATGATGTCCAACTCCTCTGTCAAGAGAAGCTGTGTTGATTTAAAAGCTGTTGACTCTTGAACTGTTTAAGAGAACAAAACGAAATTTACACAACTAGTTTGGCTTTTAACTGACAAGTTTCTTCTAAGACTTTTACCAAAATGTTGCTGCAGCTTTCATAGTAAACTGTGTTCTAAACTTGGTATTACACTGTAATTAGCAATTATTACACGAGCTTGTTTCTCAACCAGTTTTCAGTCAATATAATAATAATTTACCCATAAATTTCCTACCCAGCAAATTCGTTCTAGTTTGTTTAAAAAAATGAAAAATATATAACGTATTGAAATTGAACTCCAAAATATCTTAAGATGAAATTCTAAAATAATATGGTTTTATATAACTGCTAGGCTATTTAATGCAGGCCATTTTACGTCTAAAATCTATTCAATGCTTTTGTATGTACTACAACGTTGGTATTGGCTAACGTACTCTCAGATGCAAATGAGTCTCCCATAAACCAGACTTTTTATGTGCTTTGTATTGTTTTTCTAGTACTTTTTTTAGTACTTACATTCGGCTTAGTAATTCATCAATTTATTTTAAAACCTTTCCGATTTGGAATTTCAGTGCAGAAAAGTAGGCTGTAGCAAGAAAAAACTGCTTAAAAACTGACCCACTCTTACTCCTGTAATATTCTCTTAATTTCTTTCCCAAGTTTTTGTGTCAACTGTCACTCCAGTAATGCAGAAGGAACATTTGATTTCAAAATGTTTGTTTCAACTTGTGTTGAACTTGCTTAATATAGTGCTTATTTTCTTATTTATTATGCTTTGTTGTTAAAGTATTTAATCATGTAGATTTAAAGCTTGATTTCTTTTCTCTGCAGATACAGCATACGGGAAAAACAAGCTGAATGGTCTCTGGTATTACTTTGATGACAGCAGTGTCACACAATCCTCCGAAGATAATGTTGTTGTGAGTGTGGTTACTTACTTTTTCTCAAATCCAAAGATCATATCATTTTCCTCAGTTCAAATTTTCAACTTAGATACTTATCCAATAATGCAGAAATAATTTTGTTAGTTTTAGCTGTAAAACTGTCAAAGAGAAAGTGACGTTAAGAGAAAGTATTAGTACCAAAGTTAGTGGGTGTTATGAATTTTGTATGGTCAGGTCCGGATCTATAAATTTTGGTCCGCCCTGCAACCAAGTCTGTAGGGCTTGTCCAAGGAGGCCAGTAGTGTATTTTTGCAACTTTAATAAGTCTTAGTAATATTTTTTTTCAGGTTCCCCCCCCCCCCCCAATGTATTGGGCTGTGAGGCCCTTTAAGGACATGGGCCCCCGTACTGTGGAGTCTGCAGGTATGCAGATCCGGGCCTGTGTATGGTACATCACTAGTAAATATTTGGCCTTTTCTAGACCAGGTTGGCAGTGTCATGAAAAATGTTTGTTCACAGGCTGCACAATATCATTAATAGCATTACTTTTTTTAGTTTTTCAATTACGTTTTCATAAAGTTTTGGTTGCTCATTTTTTATAATACTAGTAAATATAGTACTCATTACCTGATTTTTTGTTCTTTTTTGAGTGCTCATTTCTAGCACCTATGAGAGTAATGGTGAGGCATTATGTATTTAATTAATGCTTACCTGCCGATTTTAATGGTTTTTCCAATAGTTTCCTGGATTTTGAGCATTTCTCCCGGTCTCCCAAGTGTTATTAAAAACATACTGGATTATATAAATCTTTAGGAAATTCCCTTTTTTTAGTTAATTTTGTGAAAAAAACCCTATTAAATTATTTTTGTAAAGATTGTCCAGGTATATGTGCTCCACGGTTTGAAAACTTTGTGCTAAAATTCAAACTTGTAGTTTGGGGGGCGGGGGGAATATTTGCAGAAATAAGCATAAAATAATGGAATGGGAAAAGCAATATGGGGATGGCGACTCTTCATTTCATACCTGAAAGAAAATCTTTCTAATAGGTTTAAATACAATCAGACCTTGATCTAAGGTCTGATCACCGAAAATCACCCATTGAGACTTCTGGAATGTGACCTAACCAACTGATACACATTAACCATTAAAATGAGCATGTAAATAGAATAATATTTTTGGAAATTTAATATGTTCAAAATTATCAGTTTAATAAGTTATAATTTTTGAACTGAGTTGAACCAATTAAGGTAAATGGAATCAGTAAGAAACTATGGTATTATTCTTGTAAAAATTTTATTCACAATAAAAGTTTGAATAAAACAGGTCAGAATAAAGTACTGATGTGCAACTTCTTTTACCTGAAATGTTCTACAATGCAGGATTGTCATAGGTTTGGTTTAATTTTTGGTGCAAAGTTTTTCCAAGTTTTGTGTTTTATAAATATGTTCTTCAGTTTTGTCATAACAGTGGCATGGGGGGACAATTCTTTTATTAATTGTATTAAGTGGGGGGGGTGCAAAATATCCATCTCACTCACTCCAGGCATGTTCCTTCATCGCAACTAGGGATTGCAATACCGGACCAAAACTTCAATCCTGGTATTCGATATTTTTAAAACCTAATGCCGGAATACTGGTACTAATACCAGTATTTGAAATCTCTGAAAAAATGCTTGAAAACATATTGTTTCGTTTCCACATTTCATAATTTTGTACAAAAGTTATATTATTTATGAAAACGTCACGTGAACAAATGTAAAATGAAGGAACAAATGTCATAATAAATAAAGGATGATAGTGAAAAACATAATGAATCTATCGAATTGTCTCTAAGCCTAGAACTCATTTTAGTGCTCAACTTTCCTACTGTTGAAAATAATGTTTCTGAATTCATTCAGGTTGGTGGTACTGTTAACAATGCGCGATACACCTTCTCTGATAGTCTAGAAGTCCTTCATCTTCAAGTAACTCCGTCTCTTGCGTGTTATTTTTTCATAAATTACTGTGTGTGTGTCTCATATTGCGAATATTATTATTATTTGTAAAAATTTATAGCTGGTTGTAATTTCTTTCTAAAAGACGATACTTTTAAAATACTAACATCATTTTCTCTTGAGTTGGAGAGGTTTGTGCTTGCTTTTTATCAGCCCTTTGGTTTGAAATTTAAGACTGATTGATCTTGTGTTTTCTGTTATCCGTTTTCACTTTCTTTTCAAAATTCTTTGCAACAGGGATGTTTCTTTTAGTCAAAAGTACTACTTTTAGTCACTGAAATTGGCAGAATAAGCAAAAAAAAAAAAAAAAAAAACCAGAAAATAATTTTATTTTCCCAAAATTTAATTTTTAATTATTTTTTTGAAATGTCTGATTTTTATTCCAAAAGCCATCTTGAATTGTAGAGCGTGATTGTCTTTTCTGGCAAGATATTGCCTTTTAATGATTTTATTAGTGGAACAAACATTATTAGTTAGATAAAATATTGTTTGCCAGTGTTCTGAAACTTTATTCTGGTAACCTAAGCAAATTGCTCACTTGTGACAACAGCAGCGAAAATGAAAACAACTTCAGAATTTCGTTTAAAATTATTTTTTAAGAGAGAAAATAAGTCAAAATCAGGAAAAAGTAACTTACCAAATGTTTTTGACCAAGCACTGTGTAAAAAACGCATTTATGCAGAAATTGATAATGTAGGTACCTCTTTTGCAGCTATATGCTATGTTAAAAATAAGTTCTTTAGAATTCTTAAATTTTACTAAGAATAGGGAGTTTGTTGATATTGATAATTTTTTTTTTTAAAGCAATCAGGAGTTGCTTTTATCCTCACTTGATTTCATATTTTTTCCAAGACTAAACTCAGAGTTGACATTAAAAAAAAAAGTTTTTTTGTGTGAAATTACATTTTTTCAGGAAAAATCACCTACATAGATGAACTGAAACAGCAAAATTTCTTCTAAATGCAAAACTTTTAGATTGCTAATTTGCATCATTTAAGATAAGAAATAAAAATACCATTAACGTTATATGCTGTAAACAATTTTTCTGATAAGTGTACTGTTAGATCTCAGACATAAAGTCTTGATTACCGCATCCTAGTCACAATTTCTTTTTTTTTTTTTTAATGGATATGCTTCATATTACCTATTCTAGAAAATCACATCATAATATGACGAGTGCAAACTTCTGGGCCATTTCCATTCCATTTGTAGAAACAAGAAACCCTACAAGTAGGGTCCTATTGCAATTTGTGATTACAAAAAACATAATTTGAGTTCCAGATGTTAAAATTCAAATGAATACTGGATGTTTTTTTCTTATATTATTTACTATTTCTTTTCCAGTCTAAAGCTGCCTATGTGTTGTTCTACATGAGGAGGGACTCCCACCGATCCTCTCTGTCTGCCGCACTGGGGGCGCCACGCATCACGCGAGATGACGATGCCTCTTCTAGTGACGAGGATTGCAGCATGGATGTTAACTAGAACATTCGAGTTTTCACCGACCCAAGGACTCTCGACGAGCGCAGGAGAAGAGACTTTCCATTTTGCCCGTTTGTTTCTTTGCTTACTGTCCCGATGCTTTCAAGAGAGACGAGTGGAATGAGCTTTTTGCAAAGAGACAAGCCAACCAAAATTGTAAATTTGAATTGAAGAACGATCCACTGAGAGCTCTCGCAATACTCACCCGAAACTTTTTTTTTTTTCCAAATCCTTTGCCGAGTTACGTTTTGTCCTTCTTGCGGAGTCGCCCCGTGCGAGCTCTTCCCCGACACTGTGATTTTGTGTGTTTCTTTCTTCCTCCTGCCCCGGGGAATCGAGTGAGTGGAGTCAAAAGGATGCTTCTGCCTTAACATGGTTTTTGTTCGTTCGGCCCGGAGAGCGAGTGTACATAGGAGTCTCGGGAGGGGCTCCGGTTTCCCTCCTCCAAAAAATCCGAGGACGTGGAATCTTGAATTACTTGTAATATATTGTGCTATACATTACAGAATTTTAATTTATTTCACTTAATAAATTTTATTAGGGTATGTCTTGTGTTTCATTCTTCAGTATCTACAAGGCTTCCAAATGGTCCGCTTTTCCCGCCAAAGTCCGTTTTCTAGGGTAAAATCCGCTTTAGACCGCTTTTTAATATTTTGGTTCAATTAGTCCGCTTTTATGTTGTTTTTACGTAAAAATCAGATTTTAAAAGTTTCCATTCCATCAAAAGATACTATGTGTTGATGCCTCTTAAGTCCAAACACACGGCTGCGCCGCCGTTTTTCTGTTGAACCTCACTTTACAGTATTATTTCGCTTCAGATTGACGTCATTACACCTCCTTCAACCACTGCGACATGAAAATCTAGCAAATGGAGAGGTTTGGGGGAGGAGTTATGACGTCAAATTGAAGCAGGGTGCTACCGATATTTCTCCAGGGTTCGTATGCCCTTGAAAAATGCTTGAAAAAAAAATTAATTTTTGAGTACTAGAAACCCTTGAAAAAATGTGAAATGTTTTTTTAGTGCTTGAAATCGGTAGAAAATCATTGAATTGTGCAATGAATATTTTTCAAAAATATTTCATCAGTCAGTGCAATTTTCTGAACTTGTGTTTGATATGCAGCGTCGCGAAAAATTACTTCCTTGTTTGCGAGTTCAATCTTTTTGCATCTTGTTAATATTTTGAAATTTTTGACAATCAGAAGTTGTTTTAACTTTCTTTATTTTAGATTAGCTTATTTTATGTTTAATTTCGATAGATAATAAACTACTCCTTTTACGGAACTATGGCAACATCAAACTTTCTCGGACTTCGCCGAAAATTGCTTGTCATGTTTGAGATTTCCATCTCTTTGCATCTTGTAGATATTTTGATATTTTTGGCAATCAGAAGTTATTTTGACACACGCCTCCTTAGATTAGCTTATTGTATGCAGGGGTCTGGCCAGAGGATACTTAGGTCCGTTAACGGACCCTTCACAAATATCCGATCAGCCAAAACGGACCTTTCACAAAATCCTGATCAACCAAAACGGACCCTTCACAAAATGCTGATAAACAAGAATGAATTTTTCACAAATTGTTTAGTGAAAGAGCAAATCTGAAAGCAAAATAACGCTTATTAAACCCAAACCGATAATTTTTGGAACCTTTTTTAAAGTCAAATTAGAGGGATCAGCTTATACAAAATCTGCTAATTTTACAAAGAAAAAAAAATCGGCACTCTTGTGATGCTTCCATTTTCTTTTATGTGTCAAAAATTAAAATGCTGAATCGATGGTTTGATTTTTTTTGTTTGCTTCAACTGTGTCCACAGATATTAATGATATGTTTATCATAGCACTCTAAAATGCAGTTTTGAAATAATTTTACCAAAAATATTTCTTTTACAAGCCGTTTAAATACTTTTGATACCTTCACTTTGAGAATAGCGATCTCTTTGCATCTGCTATGGGAATCCGATTTTTTGATGTTTAGTACGCTTTGTTAAGTGGTAAACAAATAAAATCTCTTTTTATTTTTGTTAAAATCACGGAATTTATAAGTTTTAAACGAAATTCTGTGCTTTTTAAGAGTGTCTTGGGTCAAAAAATTAAATGCTGAACCCTTGTCTGTTTTTTTTCTTTTTACAATTATTTTAAATGCTGTACAGAAATGTTTCTAGTATAATTTAACATAATGTAGAATGGTAGATAAATATTGCTACTTGAGAGAGCGATGCCGCCCCCCCCCCCCGCCAAATACTAGAAAAACACCCCAGAATGATATTCTTAACATAGAAGAGGAAAACACTCAACTTTAAGTTTAAATGATGCAGTTTGTGCCCTCTCTAAATTCTGAAAATTTGTTTTAACAAAAAAAAAAAAACTTTTTTTTTTGCGAAATTATTTGATTTTTCACAAAATTAATTCACTTTTCACAAAATTATTTGATTTTTCACAAAAAAACGGACCCTGTGAAAAATCCTGGACAGACCCCTGGTATGTCTAATTTTAATAGATAACAACCTACACTTTTTTTTCTTAATCGTCTACATTGAATTTACTAGCACTTCACCGAAAATTGTTTGTTGTGTTAGAGAATTAAATCTTTTTGCATCTTGTAAACTCGTTGTTATTTTTTGCAATCGGAAGTTATTTTGACATTCGCCACCATTGATTAGCTTATTTTTTGTTTAATTTTAATAGATATAAAACTACTTTGTTTTTTGGAACCATGGCAACATTGATGTTACTTGCACTTCACGGAAAATTGCTTGTGTTTGAGATTTCAATCTTTTTGCATCTTGTAAATATTTTAATATTTTTGGCAGTCAGAAGTGTTTTTGACATACTCCACCATAGATTAGCTTATTTTTTGTTCAGGGCTCCCAAATGGTCCTCTTTTTCCGCCAAAGAAATCGGACTTTACCATAAGTCCGTTTTTTTATGGTAAAGTCCGCTTTAGACCGCTTTTTAACATTTTGATCTGATTAGTCCGCTTTTATATTGTTTTTACTTAAATATCAGATTTTAAAAGTTTTTCGTTTCGTTAAAAGATACTGTTCACCCAAACACGCCGCCACAGCGCGTGTTAAACAAGGTTCGTACGCTCATGAAAAACCTTGAAAAGTTCTTTGCAAAAAAAAAAGAGGTCATATTTTCATGTACTTGAAAAAGTATGAAAAGTTCCTTTATTGCTTGAATTCTTTCAAAAATCATTGGATTGTGCTTGTAATTCTTTTAAAATATTTCATTAGTGCAATTTTCTGAACATATATATTCGATATGATTTATCGCGAAAAATTGCTTTCGTGTTTGAGGTTTCAATCCTTTTGCATTTTGTTAATATTTTGGTGCTTTTTACAATCCAAAGTGATTTTGACATGTGCTTACCTTAGCTTAGCTTATTTTTCGTTTAATTTCAATAATTAACGAAGGAATTATTTTGGAAACCATGGCAACATTGAACTTACTCGAACTTCGCGGAAAAATGCTTCTCGCGTTTGAAATTTCTATCCTTTTGCATCTTGTAAATATTTTGATGTTTTCCACAATAGGAAGTTATTTCCACATACGCTATCTTAGTTTAGCTTATTTTTTGTTTAATTTCAATAATTAACGAAGGAATTATTTTGGAAACCATGGTAAAATTGAACTTACTCGGACTTCGCGGAAAATTGCTTTTAGTGTTTGAAATTTCAATCTTTTTGAATCATGTAAATATTAAAATATTTTACCCTATCGAATAATATTTTCCCATATGCCACCTTAGATTAGTATGTTTTATGTTTAATTTAGTAGAAAATAAATAAATTTATTTTATGGGAAACATGCCAACATTGAACTTGGTTCGTGAAAATGTGCTTTTCTGAGCTTTCAATCGTTTTGCATCTTATAAATATTTTTATATTTATGGCAATTAGAAGTTATTTTGACATGCTATGTCAGATTAACTCAATGTATTTTTTTTTAAGTAAACTAAAAAAATTAATAATTTTTGTGTAGTTTAATTCAAGTTTATTTAGTTTTCCAAACTTAGTTTTGATTATTATTAGCTTATTTTTGGCTATTACTGTTTTTTTTTTTTTTTTTTTTTTGTGGGGGGGGGGAGGGGGATATTAAATTTAAACAATCGACCACATAACATTTTAATGTAGCGTTTGTATATGAAACAAAGTTGAATTATATATCTTTATGAAGCTGAATTTGTGTACATCATTTCATTGTTATGATGCCTGCTAAAGTGGGGAATTTTTTTTCCTCCCATAAAAGTTCAAAGCACTCATGGTCCTGCAATCATGAAGTGTTTTTTTTAATGTAAGCTTTATGATTCTTGAAAATATACTTGAAATATGAAAATTGCAAAACTAAGCCTCGTGTGATCTGCTTAACTTTGTGATTGAGCATTTCAGACATTTTTAGGAAAACTTTCAATACAGTAGATCTGTTTGGTGTGTGATAGATTCATATCGGTTGAGAAGGAATATAATGTTATTAAGAAGCATTACAAGACAGAAAAACACAAAAATAATTTTAACTGAAGTGAAACTGATCTACATAAAAAGTGTATGTAACATAATTAGTTTATAACAGTGGTCCCCAATCTTTCTCTTCCCATAAGGACCGCAGATCATACTAAAATCGTTCTCGCAGGCTGGAGCACATATTAAATTTCAAAATGTTTTACTCTTTTCTAAATGATATGGGAAAATACAAAAAAGGAAGGAAAATTGCTAACAAGTGTTTCTTATCATTACTTGCTGCTTCTTTTGTTAAATGCAACCTGTTTTTCATAAGCCAATTTCTAAATATTTGGCTCCAAATTTGAAACATTGTCATTAAACGTACTCTTCAAGTTGTAACATTTCACAAAACAGCGGGCCACATAGATCAGCTTCGCGGGCCAAATGTGGCTCGCGTGTCGTAGGCAGAGTCAGATAAAAATATAAAGTATCTGCGCACGCAACTCAAAAGTATCTGCTAGCTAATCATTGTCTATCCATGTCTATTATGTAAAAAAAGGGGGGGGGGTTGGTTGTTCGGATTCAAAAAAAAAAACGAAAAACATTTTTAATCATAAGAAATAAATACTTGCAGGTATATGCTTTGAGGTTACAAGGAACTAATTTTCATGCCAATTATGTGAGCCTATGGATGCAAAGACCTAAGCTAAATTTCAAAATTTTAAAACTAAGCTTCTTTTAGCAGATACCTTTGCATTCGTAAACTTACATATTTTTGGGAATTATATCTCCACTGCAGATCATTCATTGGGGGAACCTTTTTTTTCTTAAGCTGTCAAGTCAAGAAATCAATAAAATACCCAAATTTCTGAGAATGAAGGTAAAACTAGCAATTCGCTGCTTCTTGGAAATGCTCTGTTGAAGGAGGAGACAAAAACAAGTGCAATAAATCTATTAGCAAAAGTGTTATTCATGAAGATGAGAGATACCAGTAGGAGCAAGTTCCCCATCTGCGTTTGGTCCCTTAATAGTCCAATGCACACAAGGATTCCAAAACTATACCGTATTTTTGAACGAAAGCGCCGCAGCACTTACGAGAAAAATTTATAAACTACCGATGCGGCGGATACAGCAGGTGCGGCGCATATAGTTTTTTCTTAGCTTACAAGATCCTTACAGAAAAAAACTATTTTGAAAAAAAGGAAAATGAAATGTTTGGAACTTTCTTCGAAATAATCGGAAATGTGTTTTGAATAAAAAATAACATTTTCCTTTTGAATTTCTGGTAGCATTATTAAACATGCTTCGTTTTCCCAAGCGATAATATATGCAAAAAATGGATGAATTCATAGTCGGCGTGTCCCGCCTTTTTTGCACAGTTTAGCTTCTGCTGTAATTTAAGTCTTTTTTAATTAACGGGAAGATAATATTAAATTATGCCAGCATGTATTTTATGTCTTTAGTTTTTAGTTAAAAGAATTGAGCTAAAATCGGAAAAATGTCCAAAAAGTAACAGAAACAACTTTTCTTTCATCATTGTTTGTTAAACTGATAGCGCGGCACTTACGCCGAGTGCGGTGCAAACTTCCAAAAATACGGCAAGTGCAAACTTGCTGGCCCCATACGATAAGCTTTAAAGCCAAAGCCACAGAGGTGCTTTTGTGATTTGATATGAGCACAAAAAAAAAAAAGAGGAAATACAAAGCCACATGAAAATAATTGCTCGGTTGTCACCACTTGATGCATAGGAGAAAAGGGTGGATTAACATTTTAGTAATTTTTTAACTGAAGGAAAAAAAGGACAGGTGGATAACTGGAATATTACTTGCGATTATGGGCGAGATGCGTATATCCACAATGAATATATCCGCAAAGCAGCAAATATTTTCTTACAGCAGCGAATGTATCTGCGTCCGTCTATATTATCTAGCTATGATTACTACGTTTTGCATTAGCAATACTAATTTTAAACAAATCAAAAGTAAAGAAGGAGAACCTGAATGATTGTTGCGAAATGCGCGTGCTCGCAACGAATGTATCCGCACAGCAGCGAATATATTCGCATTACGCGTTTGCGTATATACTATCTATTAATAATTTCTACAAATTACTTAAAAAATATCAGTTTAAAAAAAGTAAAGAGTAAGATCTTCAACGATTATCACGAGATACGCGTGCCCACAGCGAATGTATGAACCTTACGAGCTCTCGTATATACTATCTATTTGCAACTTTTACCAAGGCTTCACTTGATACGCGTCTTATCAGGCTCAGTCATTTCAATAAAAGTTGTAGTATGAAACTAATCAATCAAACAAAAAACCTGGTCAGACTCCAGTGACATCTGGTGGATTTTGTGGCAACTTTTAACTATATAAACAACAGATAAGATTATTCTTAAAGAGAATAGTTATTCAAAATTGAGTTCAAAAGTATTTGAGTTAATTTAAAAGCGGTTTTTTTCTTCCTGAGGAAAAGTGTTTAAAAAGATATTTTAGGCAAAATGTGAAAAAATATGAAACTTTGTTTTCAGGAAAAATTAAGTTTGGAAACAAAATCAGATGAATATAAGCTGAGGAAGACAAATCACTGTAAATTCCGTGTATGAAAAAATGTTGTGATTATTATTCTAATTTTTCGCAATAAGCATTTTCAAAATTATTTGAGTAATGTAACTGCAAACCTTCAATAAATATAAATAGGAGTGAGCATTTATTGCAATTTATACATTGAATAACAATTTCAAACGAGCTTAAAAAGAAGTTTTCTGTTCGATAACGTATGTGAATAAATGTTTTGGAAATACTGTTATTATTTCCTTTTTTTTGGGGGGGGGGGGGGGTGTAATTTCAGCTTCGAATTAATAAAAAACAAACATTGAAAATTTGGCTCTGAATGAAATAATGCGTAATATTATATAATTAAACATTACATCTTATGGACGAAACCATACTGTCTATTAAACGTATGAACTATGCTTAATTATTTGTATCAAGAAAAAGTATTTTTTTGGTTTTATTATGCAAAAATTAATTACATATGCTTCATCAAGCACAACTGATAAATATATTTATCAGTTAAAACAGAAAACAAATGAAAGTAGCGATTGTTTCTCATAATTATTACTAACCCAGGCAACGCCGGATGTTTTTGTTAGTTGATAAATATATTTATGGAAACATTCAGAGAGCTTTTAGTATTTTTTTTTCTTATACTTTAAAGTTTAATTCAAAATTAGTTATTTTTTAAAAACATATTCTGAAAATGGTGAATAGCTCAATTTGATATCTTTAGTTTTTTTTACAATAAGAAATATTAAAATGCACAAAAAATGCATAGAGATACAATTTTTCTAAAGAAAAGTAAGTAGAAAAGATATCAAATAAAAATTTTGCCATAAAACTGATCGTTAGTATCGATCATTATAAATTACAATTTATATCATAAAGGAGTTCGTTGTATGTTAAAAAACAAGAAAGTTAAATCATTTAAAAGTACATTGAAACAATAATGAATTCACCCGGAAAAACATGCCAATAAAAATTTCAAAAAAGGAAAACATGGCAGCTTTTTATTTAAAGATTTTTATAAACCTATACATTCCAGCCTTTAAAAAAATAATAATAATAATAATTCCTTCCTTTTTTTTTTTGAACAAAACTTTTGCTTGTTGAAAAAATAAATAAATAAAAATAATAATAACAGTTAAAAAAATAAAAACAAGCCTGTTAAAAAGGTAAACGGTATTCCAATGTTTACGCATTGTGAGGCAATTTAAAGGGGAGAAACTTCGCCACATAAATACATTATTGCACAAAAAAACATGAAAAGTTCCACAAATTTTTAAATTATTTGTTAAAGATCAAATTTAAAAAAAGCCATTAAGTAGCATAAAAAGTTACATTAAAATTGAAAAAAAAATGGAAAATTAAATTAAGCTATTTCGTAATCCGCCAAATCAAAACTAAACAGTATTAGGAAGCAACCATGTTACTGTATTCAGCCAAGGATCAGTAGCGGATTTTAGGGGGGGGGGGGGGCTCAGGGGGCACACTCTAGTAATACTTCTTTAGCAAACAAAAATGCTTTTTTTCAAAGTACGCTGTATGTGTTTTGTGTTCTTTTTAATTAATTACGTAAAAAAAGCCAAAGAAAGTTCAATTAAAAAGTAATAAATGAAATAGTGAAATTAATTCATCCTTTGGGGGGCTCAGGGGGCACGTGCCCCCCCCCCCCCAAAGGATGAATTAATTTCACTATTTCATTTATTACTTTTTAATTGAACTTTCTTTGGCTTTTTTTTACGTAATTAATTAAAAAGAACACAAAACACATACAGCGTACTTTGAAAAAAAGCATTTTTGTTTGCTAAAGAAGTATTACTAGAGTCAGGGGCTCAGAGTTGCAGAATACACTTAACTCACTGGCTTCGAATTCAAGGGACCGTATTATCGCGATTTGTCCACTAATTCTTCGTTGATGGAATCAATAATTAACCCCCCCCCTTTTTTTTTAATGTGTAGGCGCACCTAAAACAATCATTTTGATTCTAGAACCTATTTGCAAAATAATAGTTTTCTTTTTCAGTTTATAACTATGCAAAATGAAAGAAATCATATGGTAGTTTCAATAAAAAAAAAAAACAATGATTTTAATGGAAACGGCATGTTGTACAGTAGAACTATAGTGCCTAGAAGCCTAGCCCCTTCTAGGTACTATAGTAAAACCTCGTTTATCCGTGCTAACTGGGGTCTCGGGTGCATCGGATGACGGGGATTTCGGTTAGTGAAAACTTCGTACAAAAGCATGTCAGGATCTCAAAATTTTAAAATATATTAAATAAAATACAATAGAATATTTTTAAAGGATAAAAATAAACATGTAAAAATAATGTTCTACATTTAAAAAACTAAAATAAGAAAATAACTTGTAGTAAGTTTTAAAAGTCAATTGATTTTTTTTTACAATGCACAAATTTAAATATTAACTGACGCCTTTGAAAAACACAAAATTTCCAGAAAATAAATTTAGTTTAAAATTCAAAAATTCATCATTTTATTAAATGTACATATTTGTTGTTAAATCTGTTACCATTCTTTGCAAAAGTGCCGAATTTCTGGCAATAGTTCCTCGATCAAGCAATTTTTTAAGCAAAAAAAAAAATCTATTGGTGTAGTTAGTATCTGTCATCTGCTCCAAATATGGGTGTCTTATGTTTCTTGGAAGTTAGTTTTTGAGGCAGAACAGCAGCAGCATAAGCAGAGAAATAAAACACGTCGCCCTTTTAGAGCTTACGTATTTAGACAAGAGAAAAAAAAAAGACTTCATTGTCGGCTCGGTCAACAGAAACATCGGTTAATCGAGGTTCTACTGTATCAATATGATATCGCAACTGTATCATGGCTTTAAGAATAAATCAGCAATTGTTTGGAAATTCACACAAAAATAGTTTCGGAATTCTACAGTAAAACTTATATGTTATGAAGTTATGATTTTCTTTATAAATTAATTTAAAAGAACTCAAGTGAGGTATGAGTTTATTTAATAACCCTGACCTCGTGTTATAATCATTATGACAATGTTCCTAAGTAAAGCCGCTCATTGTCTAGCATTTCGGTTACATTATATTGGGTTTAGTATTTAAATGGCTTGAAAGGTTAAAGAAGTTTTCCGTCCACATTCAAAGTTTTTTCGTGCATAATATTTATGTACTTAGAAGTAGACTCATTGACCTAAAGGAATCATAAAAAAAAAGAAATAAAATAAAATAAACACGCTCATTTAAAAATAAAGTCATTAAAACTTTGTTATGAAACATTGAAGGCGGCGGAAAACGGGGGGTTCAAGTTCCCGTGCCCCCTCCAAAAGATTTTTCTGTATCCGCCCCTGTTGCCACAGTGCCAGCACTCGATTTAGACAAGTACAAACAGCAATTGGGGCCCTTGAAAAAGTACCAACGATTTTAATCAAAAGTAAAGGTTTTTATTTATTTTTCCAAAGTCGCCAAGGCCATACCCTTTTGTTTTAGCTAACAGTGGGCCTCACGTCTTTATTATTACTTATTGGTGAACAACGAAATACAGTAAAACTCCTCCTAACGGACACCCCTCTTATACGGACAATTTTTAATTCCCTGATTCCAAAGTAAGTAACATTATTAAACCCCTGTCCTGCCTTGTGGACAAAAAAAATGTGTCCCGTTAGTGCCCGGATTAGAGAGGTTTTACTGTATATATACACTATATGACTAAAAGTATTGGAACACTTTCAAAAATTCACATTTTTAAAGACCAATTGCTTTGTAACTTTTTTCACGTAAAAAGTATGCTCCAGCTGTTATTTTGCAATAAAAATTATATCACTTTTGCATTTTGGGGATCAGTAACAAATTGAGGAAAACAAAAATATTTTTTGGTCATTATTCATCGTAAATTGCTGAGAATAAGCTGTAAATTTCAGAAATTAGTTAGCTTACTATGTACAATCATTCACAACAGGCACGTAGCTAGAACTTTGTTAAGGGGGGGTCCAAGGTTTCACGAACTTCAAAAGAGGAGGCATGCTAAAGCAAAATAAGTAGCTCATATTTACGTTAAAAAATAAATCCAATTAAAACTAATTATTAAAATATGATAATTAACTAAAATTAATTAAATAATTGAAATTGATAGAGCATTTATTAAAAAATTATTTAACAAAAATTTTACATTAAGTGGCAAAAAAATTAATCAGTTTATAAAATTAACATTAAACTAAAAGTTTTCCCATACTAAGTTTTCATACATGGATAGAAAAATTCCATCACATAAGCTTCCTCTGTTCTGATGCTTTGAAAATGAGTGATATAATTCCTATTAATAAAAAGTTCACAATAAAAGAAAATCGGAAAACGAAAACTGTTCTATGGATTACTTGGAAAACGCAGGTAATAGTTTAATAAAATATTAAAGCTTTGTAATATATTTCAACAAAATATGTACGTCATTTAATTTGAAAAAAATAAAGAAATCTATATCTATCGAGTCGAATGTATAACTATGAATGCAATATAACGTAATTCCGCCACCCTGTCCGATTTGAACAAGATTTCTGGCAAAATTCAACCACCCTCTCGACGAAAATATTAGCAAGGTTTCATTTAAAAAGCTTGAACTAGTTCTTTATTTCAAATAATCAGTAATCCAAGTTTCAGCACAAAGGTATTTATTTGTTATTTAGTTCTTTATTTATCTACTTTATAACATTCTTTTGATTATACGAAATTGAATGAAGTTTCTAATTTTATCCGGTTTCTAATTATCATTTTTAACCATCATTTAAAAACTTGAACAAACTATTAACTCTTTGATGGATGGAGACTTCCTTTGTTGCAATCATTAAAAAAAAAAAAAACAAAATGCGTATTGCCGTTTTTTTTAAATCGTTATTATTATTTTTTTGCAAAACGAATTGGTAAAATAAGCTATCTTAGGATCCGTTATGGTATTTATTTTTCTTTCTAATGGGGCTTCGTTAGAGGCTTTAGCCTTTTCGGACCTAGTGCGAACCACCGATATGGCATCTAGTCTTTCAAATGCTACCATTAAGGCGCGGATGGGACTGCACAGGAAATTTCGATGCCGAGTTTCCACCAGATGGAGACACTTGAGCTCTCTTCGGTGCGAAACTGCACTAGGGGTTTAATTTTGTCAAGCTAAACGAATACCTGAGAGATCTTTTACCTGTCGAGTAGTGGAATGTATGGTGAATATATAATAAAGTGGAATGTATGGTGAAGTAAGCATCTGATCTATGTATTTTTATTTTAACAACATTTTGGAAAAAATGCAAATGATTGCTTTTTATAAATGTTTTTTATAAGGTCATGAATGATTTAAACATTATTGACGATTTTCCTCTGATGTTTTCAATTTGATGTTTCATTTAAAAGATCAAGAGGAGGCATCGCACCCACCTATCTCACCACCAAACACGAGTTCAGTTTATTCTGCCAATACAAAAAAAAAAAACTTCTGTACAAATCAGTCTTTTTCAAATTAAAAATATAATTGTAAACAACTACAGGGAAAATGGCAATATACTCTATTACGAATTATCGTGTCAATATTTGATTATAACTTGGTTACTTTACTGTCTTTATTAGCAGTAAGCAAGTGTTCGACTCGAAAATTCCATGATTTGGAGTCAAACGTCAAATTTTGATCATTAAGGTAATCTTCGTCCCGTTTGCGATTGCGATGATACAGTAGCATTAAATTAGATACATTTTCAACAATATGTAATATGCATAAAGCTAGCCAATTTTTGAAATCAAAACTTATAGGTTTCTTATAACCTCAGTTTGTAAATTTTTTGCTCAACAGTCATCTGATGTTCAAAAGCCTAAAGACAATCTTTTGTAAAAAAATCTTAGAATGATTGTGGTTAAAAATCCAGTAATGATTTAAATCTACCTTCCAAAATTCATCTAACAATAATAACACTTCTGATTCTTTCATTTTCAAATTGGTATAACTTCCATTCTAGGAGCGATTTTGTAATCATCATGTATTCTCGAAAGCATATCATATTTTATAACGTAGGTATTGACTTTTTTTTTTTTTTTCTTTCTTTTATGTGATGTTAGTAAAAGATATTCTATTGCAAGAAATAGCAAATAATTTTAGCTTGAAGAAATTAAGAGTTAAAAAAAAATCTAATATAGATGTGAAAAACACAAGAAAATGTACCTCGCATTGACCTTTTTTTAATTATATGCGTAGTAAATAGCAGAAACTTTCACCTGGTAATTTTATAGTTAAATGCACATGTCCGTTTTTTGTTACGTTTAATGCTACCTTCGCAATTTACTAATGATGGATGCATAGACGCTTATTAAATAATTCATCAGTAAAAAGGCGGTAAATACTAATCAGAAAATTTATTCCAATGAAACAAATACAAATATGCTTTTCTTGAAAAACGGAACAACATCGAAGAAAGATTTTTTTCTTCAGTTAAAAATGACTAGCTGCTCTTCTCTTGGGACCATAGACTCACATTTCAGTAAGATTTAAAAGTACGAATTTCTAATAATTACTTTTAAATTACATGTGTTAATATGGCCGAACTTGCAATTTCATAAACTGATTACAGTAAAATATTCAAGTAATTTTCAATTTCATTCTTCGCTTCATAAAATTTTGATACAGCGAAAAGTAATTTCGTTGCATCAACTTCAAATTTATTTATTCACTTATGTTCAAAAAAAAAACGAACTTGTCAGGATTACAGTTTAAAAGTTGTAAGCTTCCGGGGAGATAAGTAATCTATTATTGTTAAAAATAAACTAAAAGTTTAAATAAGATTATTAATCAAAATATAAAATGAATCTGAAATAAATCATACCAAAAATATAAAGTTCAAAAATAAATTAATAATTAATATTTATTTTTTCTCATCCTCAATCACACGAAATGTGTAGAATTTTTTTTTTCGTTGCTGTCGGAACTTAGTTTTTAAATGGGAAAACATATTAACACATAAATTGCTCGTATTGTTAAGAAAACTTTAAAAGGAAACACTACAACTTACCTAGTTTATGTACACTTAATTTTCTTCTGATTACAATTTTGTTCAAGATATGTTTCCTATAAGCGCGTGGTAGAAAAAAACTGTGTGTTAAAACAGAAAATAATAGGAATTTCAATTACTAATTCACTAGGGATGCACCTCACTCTGGCTGTCCTTCGTGCAGCATGTGTCTAGGAAATCAAGTCCAAACGGGAAAAGAGTCAAAACGAAAAGAAGAAAGAAAGAAAACCACCCCAATGAGACTGGGGAATGTTTGTTTTCAATTACTTTGCCGATGGCAATTTGGTGGGCTGAGGGAGAGGGGCCGAATTTCAAGGTCACAACCCAGTTGGGTTGAATTGGAAATTCGTCGTTTTCGGACAGGGTCTTTAGAAGAGGAGACTAGGGTTGGACCATCTCCCGAAACAGGTTGTGGGGGAATGAAATTGGTGACGTAGCTCCGGAAGCACTCGCGGAGCACTTTAAGACGATTTCAATAGGAAATGGCATTGCTTCGCTCCTATTTTTGGACGTAAAAGCATAATTCGGGAAAAAAAAAAAATAATAATAAGTCTTCGTGTCTTAATTTACCTTTTTTGATACTAGTGTCTCACCCATATTTTACGAGAATTATTTTGAATTCGAATAAAATGGAAGAACAAAACTTGATCATGAGTGATGTCAAACGATAATTATTATGAAACTAAACCAAGTTTGAATACAACTTAAAATAATTTTATTTGAAGAAAATGGTAATCTATGAGAGTCATTGAATTCGTAAACTGCTACAAAAAATCTTTTCCTGATTTGGAAGAGAAATTACTGTTATTCATTTACTTTAAAGTTTATCTTCAAAAAATTGTAGAAGAGAGAAAGAATCATTATTAATATTAATAATATAATAAATTAATATTAATTCTAAGAAGTAAAAAACGAATTTTTCAATGAATAATGATTGAATTTAATAATATATAGCAACTATATTAGTTCAAAATAGTTATATATTTACATTTATAAAATATTTACAACAACATAGAGGGAAAAATACAAATACTCAGAAACTGATTACCACATGGTAATACTTCATTTATACGTCTTTTATAAAAGAAATTAAATACCTCATGAAGCATTTTTAGCAATTACTGTTATTACAAGCAGATATTTCCCAAGTACTGTTACTCGTGTATAATGGAAAGATTTTGTAACTACTATGTTGATTCAAAATGCAAATAGCTGTGTACATAAATGACTACAATAAATACATATATTAAAATATTATTTTTGCAGAATATTAAAATAACTATAGAGGAATATGTACGGAATATCAGAAGCTGGTTGGTACATAACGTTTCTTTAATAACCCCCCAAAAAAATTATCCTATGAAATATTTTTAAGATTAAACCTTTACTTTAAACTGATATTTCAAGAACTATTGGCTGTGACTTTTCAAATGGATACCACTGATGAACATTCAAAGTATGATCAACTATGTAATTACTGATGTTTATGATTCAAATAAATGAAATAAGCTATAATAAATACATATACTGCAAAAAAATTGCATTTGTAGAATATATGCGCAACTCTAGATGGAAAAATATGCGTTATACGAAACTTGTCTCAACAGGTTGGCACATAACGTTTTATTAATAACCCCACAAAGGATTTATTCAATTGAAACATTTTTTAAAACAACTACCTTTACTTTAAACAGATATTTCCAAGAACTATTGTTGTGACTTTTTAACTGGTTATTAATGATAAAAATTCAAATTATAATCAGCTACGTAATTACTGATGATTATGGAACAAATAAATGAAATGAACTATAATGAATACATGTACTGAAATGTTTGTATTTGTAGAATATATGTACAACTCTAGATGATAAAAATATGTATTCTCCGAAAATGACACCACATAACGATTCGTTGAAGTTCATCATCCAATGATTTTTTGTTCGTTCGTTTGTTTTTTAACAGTTTAAGATGTTGCTAGAAATTAATCCATGAAATATTTAAATTTGCAAAATAGATAAAACAACTAAATATGGAAAAATATTGATTCTTTGACATTTAAACCACTCATTGTTCCAATATTTAACTGCTGTATTAAGAGATTTATCATCCTATGAAACATTTTTGAGAACTCATACTATATTTCAAAGAGATATTCAAACAGCACACTCCGAATTGAAATGAAAAGATGCACAAGTCATCAAATATATGCATATTTTTTATTAATCTCCAATTAATTTACATTCTTAAATAATTTCATTCAATAAACATCATTGATTATGAAATAACAAAAAAGTGCATAACATTTCGAATTCAAAGGTAATTTTTAAAAAACCACTCTGAAATCCATAACTATTCAGGGGCGAACAGGATTCCCCAAGATAGAACCAACCTTGACTCCCAAAGGTTTCAAAAAAAAAAGAAAAAAAAACCCCTCGAAAGTCCGCAGGTTTAAGGGGGGGGAACACCCCTAAAGCGCACAGGTTTTAGTCCGTAAAAAAGTAAGTAAAATAAAATAAATAAACCGAAGGTACACAGGTTCAAGGGATGAAAGAAAAACTGAGCTTAGGTTTGAGGAAGCAAGGAAAAAAAAAAAAAAAAAAGAGGCTCAGGATTGAAGGGGTGCAAAAAAATAAAAAAAAGAATGAATGAAAAAAAAAAAAAAAAAAAAACGAAGTCACACAAATTTGAGGGTGCAAAAAATAAAATAATAATAACCAAGGTACACTGAGGGCGCATCGGCCGGCGGGCCCGTCCGCCCCTATCACTGTCTGACCCCTTTTTTTCCAATTATACCAAAACCTATGTTGCAGCTGCTCTTAATTTTCGTCATTAGTTATTTTATTTTTGCTTCTGTGTTTTAAATTCATTATAAACTACACCCCCCCCCCCCTCACCGAACGAAAAAGGGAAAACAATATAGGAAGGAATACTAAGAATTAAAGAATTTATTTCAAAACACTAGGATAGTTTTTGAAAAATAATTTAAATGAAGTATAAAAAATTCTGCTGTTTCTTGGAAATGTCATGCCCAGGGCACGGGCAAGGGGAGCCCGTGC
The DNA here is from genome assembly GCF_026930045.1 of Uloborus diversus. NCBI lineage: Eukaryota > Metazoa > Arthropoda > Arachnida > Araneae > Uloboridae > Uloborus > Uloborus diversus. The sequence continues at coordinate 73,414,497 of NC_072739.1, read as the reverse complement.
GATAAACAGTGCAAGCAGAAAAATTAAAATTGAAGATGCAAACCAGTATTGAGCTATGGAAATACGCAAGTCAGTGCTTCCAGGATGACGTCAGACACGGCCGTTTCCCCCCTCCTTTAGCCACTAAGTGGCGAAACTAAAAGATCAAAGACACGGTCCCACCCTCCTTTTTCCTTCACCCTGGTTTTCGGACGGATTCTTCGCGACACAGGAAGAGACCGGCGGCAACTCGGAACCCGCAGTTATTTCACGATGTTCTCGTGTTCTGAATTGACTCGGACGCGGGAAAATTGTCGATAAATGGGAATATTTAAGGGGAAAATACCGGGTTTCATAAAATTTCTCTCCTTGGAAAATTTTTGTTGTCGTGAGGTGCAACAACCGAGAAAAAGCAGACAGTGGTCTTTCGGGAAGGGGGGGGGGGGGGGGGTCCGGGCCCCATGGACCCCCCCCCCCTTGGCTACGTCCTTGTTCACAAGTTTGTATTAATTGCTTGCAATTGCTCAGTGTAATTTATGATAAAAACAGCTTATTTGCAAACCATCCCTCGCGATTCGTAGTCTATCCAAGAGTTATTCAAATTCGGCTCATTAGATTGCTGATAACTTTCTAAATTTTTGAAACATTGAACTGGACTTCTTTTATGAGTTAAGGAATCTAGTTAAGTATTAGATGATCAGTGGCGGATTGGTTGAAAAAATCAACCCTGGCATTAGGAGATGTAGCGGCCCCATAGCTCTTATAGATATTAAATTTTACCTAACGATTGGGATATCACTTAAATATGAGAAAATTATGCTTAACAACTAAATATGTTTTATTAACAACAAAGACAACAGTTAAACAAAATTTAACAGATAGGAACACTTCTGCGCTTTAACGGTGAGCAAATCGATACAGTATTAGCTAAACCTTATTTTGGGGGGAAACTGATTGTAATTGTCAATTTAAGTATTTTTATAATGCCCGGAGCTTGATTGGAATATATCCGTAATGATAACACTGCTTGGCTAGTATGTCCTTTTCTGTAGTCATAACAAGTAACTTAATTGCCCTGTTATATAAAAATGATCTAGCGATATTCATGGGTGGAAAGATTAGGGCCGTCTTAGAACGTGATGATAGATCCCTCTACACAAACATACATTACCGGACCCAGTCATAAACATTCCGTTTTTTATACTGCCATACCCTGACGACACCCAGACTCGATGCGAGGTCAAAAACCTGGTGGGAGGGGTCGGGTACGTGTTTGACAGCCCCTTAATTTTTTTTTCAAACGCATGTATCAATACAAAGAGAGAGAGAGAGAGAGAGAGAGAGAGAGAGAGTGGACTTAGCTTTATGGCTTCTGGGAGTATTAGCAATATAAACTTAATGGAAAGATTAACATCGAGTGAAATAGGGGGGGGGGGGGCTCTCCCCGGAAATTTTTCGAAACTGTAGTCTTAAAAACTCAATTTTAGACAATATTTGGTGATGTTAGGGGAGCGCAGGTTCAGGGTTTCTCCTGCTGCAATTTTTCGGAAGTGGAAATCCAAAAACAGAATTTTAAATTATCTTCGAGTATATGGTATGAAGAGCTGTTCCGGGGGCTCTCCTCTGAAAATTTAAAAAATATATTAGCTCTGAAAACGCCGCTTAAGAAGTTCTTTGGTGAGTTTAAGTCGAGATAGATTCCGAGACCATCCACCAGAAAATTTTCAAATTGAAGTCTTAAAAGCCTTTTTTGGTAAAGACTAGGGCACCGGCAATTACTCGAAAGTTAAGTTCCAAAAACGAAATTTTTGCTGACCTTCACTGATTTTAGGAAAAAGAGTTTTCAGGAGGCTCACCCCAGAAAAGTTTCGAAATTGAAGCACTAAAAACGAGATTTAAAACGTTCTTCATTGATGATGCCGAAAGACAGAAGGGGACGGGGCACTTTCCCAAAAAATTTTTGATTCTGTTAATTTAAAAACACAGTTTTAGACCATCTTTAGGAATGTTAAAAAAATGGGAGAGGTTCGAGTACTTTCCTCCAGCAAATTTTCGAAACTGGAATTCCATGTTATGGCGGGAGTGGATTCGGCTATTCTCTTATGAAGTTATTCAAAATTGAAGCCCAAAAATTTAAAAATTACACATCTTCGATGATCTTAGGAGGGGGGAGGTTCTGGGGACCACCGGAATTCTTCCGATATTGGTTTTTATCAATTTTATTTTCTTTTTAAAATGAGGGGACCGAAACTGTGAGTTTGTACAGCGTACAGAATACTTTATGTTTCGTCAAAAAACTGTTTGAAACTCGCATTTCGGTGGTCTTTGGCTTTTGATTTGATGATCTTAATAATGTAGAGTTTTTCATGCTCCTCAGTGGTATTTTAAGATTGAATTTTTTAAAATAATTTTACGGGAAAAATATTTTGTCACTTTTATTCCAATTGTTATAAACAGGGTCGCCGAGAGCAAAAGCGGATCCAGGAAAAAAATGACGCAAGTCAATTTTTTTTCACAGGCCCCCTTCTGCACCTTTCACCATTAAAAATATTTTATCCTCTGCGCGAGTTCAATTCCAAGCCGGGCCCCTATTCTCCAACAAAACTGACATGACCTCACGTGGGTCCTTGTTGTAAGTTGCATTTTATAGCAATTGTCAATTGTCGTTTATAAATAAAAGCGTCAAAGAGACCAAAAGTATTTTAACTTATTACGACCCCTAGTTTCCCTGTTTTTTTTTTTTTTTTTTAATTTATTCATTTATTTTTTATTATACCACTAAAAATATATTGGCAGCCCCAGGGCCCGACTAACTAAAAGTCAGGCCCTAGGCCCACATTAATTTGGGGGCCCCCTGAAGACTATGCAGTGTTTGGTTTACATTTTTAAAGCACGAGTGTACTTTTGGAGGCCCCCTTTGTCTAATCACACAACTATGTATAAATCACTTATGTGCATTTATGAATCCTCTTTGGGTCCCCTCATAATCGTGACCAAATAAATTCGTTACTGGCAGCATGATTAAAAATTCCCCTTTAAAGAAGTTTTTTCCAATTAATAAGCCATTTTTTTCATTTTTAAAAAAATATATTCTAAAGGACATGGGGCCTCAGGCCTAGGCCTAGTCAGCCTGTGTGTTAATCAGGCCCTGGGCAGCCCCATTTCAGAAATTCCCCTCTCCCTTCTTGGTGACGGCCCTGCCTCCCTCCACCCGCAAGCTTTAGCCCATGCTTAAAGAGGAGCTGAGGCTGTATTTTGCGAATTTGCGTTATTCTAAACACATGCGTGCAAAATTTACATTTTGCTGTTAGTTGACTGGCCCGAAAGAAATTGCTTTTAGTTGATCGGCCCGAAGTATGACCGGCCCACCGGGCAAATGCCCGGTTGCCCGCCGGCTGTATCCGCCACTGTAAATGATGAAAGTTATAAATTGCTATCTTTCGTGCATGCGCAGTGATAAACTAATTGCTTTAAATGTCCATATTTTATCAAATTTGTAACATTTTAATTTAAAATTTTAGTATTCTGCTTCCCTTGTATGTTGTCAAGTTTTCTGAAAGTTTCGTAAGCTTGGATGAAAAACTTTGCGTGATATGAGCCAAAAACCATCAAATAAAATTTGTAGTTTTGAAAGAAATGCTTATATTTTCGCGAATATCAGTGATACCTTCTCAAAAGTATGAAAAATGATTGTACATAGTAAGCTAACTAATTTCTGAAATTTACAGCTTATTCTGAGCTATTTACGATGAATAATGACCAAAAAACATTTTTGTTTTCCTCAATTTGTTACTGACCCCCAAAATGCAAGGGTGATATAATGCTTATTGCAAAGTAACAGCTGGAGCATACTTTTTACGTGAAAAAAGGTTTAAAGCAATTAGTCTTTTATTTCTTGAGAAAATCTTTAAAAATGTGAATTTTTGAAAGTGTTCCAATACTTTTGGTCATATAGTGTATAGCAAGAACAAATATTAGGGAAAGGCGATCGTCTCTCCCTTGGGGGGCCCTGCCCCGATAATTTCTTTTCGGATTGAGGTCCTAAAACGAAAGCGTAGGCCATCTTTGATATGACGAAGGAATCGGGTTTGAATCTCTCTCCCGGAAACTTTGGAATTGAAGTTTCAAAAATGCAATTTTAGATGATCTTTAGTAATGTTAGGAGGAGTTTTGAGGCCTTCTCCCGGGCATTTTTCAAATTTTGTAGACAGCTCCTCAGATTGCTAGTGTTAGGGGAAGAAATGTGTTTAGGGAAGCGAGTTTCGAAACATTTCCTATGGGAAAATGAAAGGAACAGGTTCCAGAGTCCTCCTTGTTCTCTATAAATTTTAGCTGTTTTTAATAAAAATAATGTGGCAGCCCCCCCCCTCCCTCTCTCATTAGCAGGTGTAAATCAAATGCGTAGTAAGATGTAAAAAAAAAAGTCGCTCCTTGTTGAAAATTTTATGCATCCTCCTTGATATTAAACATACACGCATACTGTAGTGACACATTCCAGTTGAAAATGACCTTTCGATCAACATTAGCAAATATTAGTATAAGTTGAGATAATTACTCAGAAAAAACTATTGAGTAGTTTCATACATATTTAGTATGTAATCCAAATGCTTAGAAATTATTTAGTCTATTTTTTGTTTATAATGTACTAAATTAAAATGGTTTTAAAAAAAATCCATTATAACTGACAACATTAATTAGTTCACTTTATTTTATCAAACAACAAACTCTTAAATTATATGCGCAATCTCAACAGTGAAGAGAAATTCTTTAAATAAAAAAATTCTAAATGTTTGGATGTCCAATTGCAGGGGGGGGGTGGGGCTTTTACGGATGAGACCCGATCATAGTCACTGATTCACCTCCATAAATCACTCCCTACTTGTTGCCAAAATAAAGTTATTAAAGTAGACCTTAACACATTGGCGGCATATGTTGGAGAAGAATCTGGAACATTTTGTCCGCGTGAGGCAGAGGCCACGAGGATGGAGCTTGTTTGCCACGCTCAAGAACACTTTTCCCGCTCTTTGTTTATGGCACGTTTCGGCCTCTAAGAATGATCCGTGATCGGAATGAAAAGTAACTTTCCATCCATCCTTGTTGACAAATCAATGAATGGTTTAACATTTTGAGGACAGGATATTGAAATATTTCTGTTTGTTCTACATTGTTTTGTTGATCGATAGATAAATGGGTCTTCGCACTTGAATTTTTGACTGACACTGATCTGAACTTGCCGGGCACTAAGTTGGTTGGTGTCGCTTCCCTTATCGCACAAGAATACAAGCAAAAGAAATAGAAGCAGGCCTGTTATTTCGAATTTTTCCAGGAGGCTGCCAGGTCCATCAATAAGGGGGATTCGTCTAGTGATGGTCAATTGCCTCCCCCCCTTCCGTCCCCCGGCTTTGAAAAATTAATATTTAGCTGCGATGTGATTTTTGTTGTTTTCCAATACAATTTACATTGAGTATACAATCTACAACTGACCCTCATAGAAAAAAATCGAAATGAAGGGCTCGGGGGGGGGGGGGTGTTAAAGGGTGTATACTGAATATGAACTTTATCGGAATCCAACAAAAACATTGCCCTTTTATATACAAGGGCGGATTGGCCTGCGGGTCAATGCGCCCTCCCGTCTATGCTCCCTCAAGCCTGAACACCTTTTATTATTATTTTTTTTTTAATTTATTTAATTTCTTTATTTTTTGATGAAAATTTCCTTATTTTATAATTTTTTTTTCTATTTACCTTATTTTTGTGTGTTTTTTTTGGTGCAACTTCCTTATTTACATTTTTTTTGTGCCCTTTTTAAGGTCAAGGTTGGCGCCTTCCCCAGTCCGCCCCTGTTTATATAACAAAACATTAATTTTTCAAAACCAGAGGGGGGGGTGTAATTGACGCCCTTAATGACGGGCCTTAATCAGTGGCGTCACTACGGGGGGGGGGGCGCCCCGGGTGTCTCCGTCTGGTGGTTGACACCTAAAGTGGAATTGCAAATTTCTGAAAAATATGAAGCTAAAATGCTTTTTTAAGACTACAAATTTGAAAATTTTTCCGTAGGGAAACCTCCTTTTCGAATCGAATATTACATCGAATTTTAATATTTTATCGAATATTAAAACCTTCTTTTTTTTATGTTGGAAGGGGATGGGGGATACCACAGATTGCCGTCCCAGATGTCACTTATGCTTGGTACGCCACTGCCAAAATGCAAGCTAACATATAACAATGATCGACTCGCTCTGTTGACAAAAACTAAAAAGTTACTTGATAATACATTGAACCAATTCAGGCCCGAATCTATAAATTTTGCCCCCCCCCCCCCCTCTACAATAAATCAGTAGGACCCTTAACAAGCCACTGGATTGTTCAGGTGACTGCATTTTAGAAAAAGAAAAATAGCAAAATTAGTTAATAATTCAGATATTTTAAAACGTATTCTCTGTTTTACTCTAATGAAAAATGTAAAAGCTTAAGATGTTTTAAAGCTTTTTTTTACTATATTTGTTCAAAATTACTTTGAAATTCGAGCTGGTAACAGGTAAATATTATTTAAATTTCAAATAGTTTCGTCTAAAATGAACTTCAAAACGAAACAACTTAGGCCCCGGTTGAAAAATCAAAGGACGCGGAAGTCATTCAATGGTCAACTGAAAACAATAAGAAATTCGTGATTGCTCAAAAAAAAAAAAAAATACTATATCAGAAGAGCAAGCGACAGTTTGAGCCCCCCCCCCCCTTTTCTAATGTAATTACTTTTCATGTGGTCTTTTGTGGTAGTTTGTGAATGTCTTGCCGAAATTGCAAGGCTAAAACCGATCTAATAGTTATTCAAAAATAGTTGTACAATAATGATACTCGTAACATTCGTAACAGTGAGAGTTCCCACGGCAGTATAGCTTATATTGGCCCTCTCTTCCCTCCTCTTCCTACGCACTATGTCGTCACTCATAATACACCATACATAGCTGTTCTTATGTTTACCCAGGGCACCTCGAACTAGAGATGAAAACAGTCGGAAAAAAACCGGAAAAATTCCGAAAAAAACGGAAAAAAAAACCGTTTTTTTTTTTTCGAAGGAATAAATTTCCACTTGGAAAAAATAAAAAAAGAATTTTTCAACTTTTCAGGGTTTTAATTGAAATTTTCAGCAAAAAGTGATTAGAAATTTCTCACGCTTAAATTCTGATGCATTCCCCCCCCCCCCTCCCGTTTTATGTTAAAATACTGTCTAACGTTAATGCAAGTTGTTGTATGACAGTATAATTTGTATACAGATCAAAAATGTTTAATAATACTTTTTACAAAAAAGCTTAAACCAATAACCTTAGTGAAGAATTTATTTTCCTTCTTCATAAAACAAACAAGCATAACTTGAATCACAAAACTATGTTTCTGCTGACTGCGAACCAAATGTACAGGGTGCGGCAAAAAAAAAAAAAAAAAAAAAAAAAAACCCGGCAAGCAATTTTTCAAGAAACTTTATTAAAAATAAATAAACTAACAAAACACAAAAAATAATAATATGAGAAGACCTTTAGCAATCATTAAATATAATTGGTTTCAAACTAGCAGCCTTTTGCAGTAATACAGAGATGCAACTGTTTATTGATATTTTCATTCAAGGGCAGCAAGTCCTTTTATCAATCCTATTCCCTATAAAGCAATTGGTTTAGAGAGTTAAATTTTATGTGTAGTTCAGGGTAGAAATTTGACTCTAAAGTAGGCCATACAGTGTAATAAATGGGATTGAGGTCGAGCGAGTAGAGCGTTCACTTAAAAATGATATCTTGTCAAAAACAATGTGCTTTGCACCACTCATGTCGTTTTGGCCACGTACTCGGTGTGGAGGTTAAAGGAAAATGTCCAGTCTACAATGCTGAAGTGCTCTTAGGCCCACAAAAGTACAATAACTTCTAAAATGTCCTTACTGGTTCACTTTTTGATTCATTTTACGGCCCTCATCCACAAAAAAACTAGAGATTTTTTGTCGCTTGTCCTGATTCCATCTCAGACCAAGACCAAGCCTGACTTCGGATTTTGGCGATATCTAACACTTTCTAAGGTGCTTGAAGTGTTTACCAAAGGCGCCCATATGCAAAATTTTAAGGGGGGGAGCTCTGATATTTTTCCCCATGGTTTAGCAGGATATTTTCCCCTTGGAAACCGACTTTAGTACAGATTAGAGCTAATAAAATTTAACATTTTTGATAACTAATTCATTAATGGCTGGAGAAAAAAATGTTTTTACATTTTTTGCAAAGAAAAAAGTACTAAAAGGAAGGAAGTTTTCGTTTCCAAAGGGAAGAGGCTTGAGCCCCCACTCCCCCCCCCCCTATATGGGAGCCTATGGTGTCTACAGACCAAATCCTATGGTTCGGGGGGATATGAACCGGTTGAATGGTAAAATCAGTGAAATGTATCTCTTCCAGCGTGGACTTGTGGGCCCGTCTCAAACGTTTTCTGGCATCTTTAGAGTCATACGAGTGTCTGAATTTTTGGAACTTGTAAAACTGTTTGAGCTGTTTTTTCCCTTAGTCGCACTTATCGGTCACAAATTCCCACAAACGACTGCCTCTCATGGAAACCCGAGGTTGATTGAACTCGCTTTTGGATGATCTGACGATTAACTGAAATGTTCACTGTTCGTTTTTGTACACTTTCCGGACATCGACTATCATTTCCAAGCCACTTGAAACGGAATGCCGTTTCAAATACTGTTTGTCGAGGCACAACAAGCAAATGAACTGTCGTTCTACTTGGTTAAACAACTTAAAATAGCAGGTATTTCGCTTAAAATTGTAAGAAACCGAAAAACAATTCGTAAACTAGGTAATAATATTGTAAATTATTTCTTAATAAAGTGAGAGACAAAAATAAATTACGTACTCATTGAAATGAAATTACTCTTTCTTCCATTCGATGATACAATTTTTGTCTGATATTTTTTTTTTACCGCACCCCTGTATACTGCCGTGCTAAGCAAAAAAGGGGACTTTGCAGTTGAGCTCAAACTGAGATATTGTGTTTTAAAGTGTGGCTCTTCCTTCCATACATTTGATTCAAATGTCTTTTTATTTTTAAAAGAATTTTTCAAAACAATAGCTCTTGATCAAATGACCCTAAAACATTTTATTTATTAAGTAAAATACGAAACAGAGAACAACTTGGTTATAATAACTCAAATTTGTTCAAAAGGGTTGGTATGACTACTTTTACTACAGTGCTTAGCACGGCCGTATGAACAAACTTAAACTCCAGTTTAATTTTGGTTCAGCTTAAGAAAAACCAATTTAGCTTTGATTTGGACTTAGACTGGATTGGAAAAAATCAAAACTCAATAGCTTTCATTTTCAGACAGTAACGTTGTATTATTTTTCTTCCAAAAATTAAAAATATCAATCATGTTTGAAAGTCGAAAATTTCATAAGTTTCAAAGGCAATCTAAAATAGAAAATGTAATTGTTATGATTAGACACACATTACCCAATATTATCAGTTGAGTGACGACTTGACTTATTTCTGGGTTTGACCATGAAAGCCCTCTACTCAGTTATAAAACAAAAAGGTTTTTTCTTCCAATTAATCTCATCTTTATGTGTATTTCTGTCAAGCAGAAAAAGAAGATGTGTGGATAGCATATATTTTTTTAATGCTTAACCATTTATATGTTACAAGAAACACGGAGCTATTAAGAAATCCACATTTTATTCATAAAGAAATTAAATTTTCCATTTTTTTCAATTTTTCCCGAAAAAAATCGGTAAAAACCGGTTTTTTTTCCACCACTTCAAAATTTCCGGAAATTTTACATCTCTACCTCGAACTAAAGTTTTTGAAAAGGAGGGGAGGGGGGGGGGGATTTTCAATTTGTTGAATGAAACTCCGAAATTTTACCGAATGAAGAATATAAGCATAGCATCGTTATATACTATATATTTTTCCCAACTGCAATTTTGCAATGCAGTCTACAAATTGACCAAATTGTCAAACAAAATTTACAGAATAACTAAATATTTGGGAGATCAAAGGGACATCCCATCAACGCCCTCCCTGTGTTTTCCCCTTACCTTGGTATTCATCTTTGTGTTCTTCCCATAAACATTTTATTTTGTGTCTCTTCAAGTAAAACTGCCCCGAAAGAAATTCTGTTTAAATGTAATGCATTTTTAAAAAACTAGTGTATTTTTTTACATAAGACTCTAAACTAACATATAATGCAAAATGCATTGAATCAGGGGTTGCCCACTTACAGGGGGTCACGGCGCAGACTGCGCCATTGAACTTTTTAAAGGGGGGGGGGGGTTGAAAGGTATTTTTCAGTTTTGGGGGAGGGATCTTGTCTTTGGGAGGAATCTTCGCGATAATTAGGGAGGAGTGCCCTTGCTCTTAGAAGGGGTGGGAACCCCTGATCGAATAATGTTGAATTTAATCCAAAAAAAAAAAAAAAAAAGATTTTAAAAAAGAAACTAAAACATGTTAGAAATATTTTTGTTTTTGATTCACTTTTATTTAAAGCCTAACAAATGCAAATTCCATTACCTATATTGTAATTTGAAAATAAATGAGGCCGTAAACCTTAGGAGCTTCTGGGCCTGAACCCAGTTGGCCCATGCGTTAATCAAGGCCTAATTCGGGAACACGAAAGATTTATGCATTCTTAAAGCAAGAACGCGGCGTATATGCAGAGTAAAATCATCAAAATTTAAATACAAGTATGCACTAAAAATTCCTAAAATATGTCTTTTTTTAATTTAAGTAAATTAAAGTGTTCACTTCTGAATAAGAACACAAACAGCCTTTCTGTTCCTGTATTTTTTTTATATTTTTGGCGATAAATTTTAATTTTTGACAATAATATGCAGAAAACAATACTGCAAGCATTTATTGCCGTGGGTAGGTAAATGGCAATATCTGCAGAAATGAGTTTTCGAGATATTTGAAGAAATGTGCGTTGGATTCAATACTAACAATAGGGAAATATTGGAATTAGACGTTTTTTTTCGCGCTTTTTTTTCAGGGGAAACCAAATAAGCAAGCTTGTGCAATAAAGCTAAGGGGACTATTCATTAATTACGTAAGGGTCCCGAGGGGAGGGGAGTTACAAAAAATCTCTATACACCCTTACTTTGGGGGGGAGGGAGGGGTCAAACCCATTCTTACGTAATATTTTCCAAATCGATATTTTATATTAGAAATCGCGCGGCCAAGTGTGGTTTGGGATGAGATTATAGTTTAATTTGCTTCCGAAAAGTCAAAAACGTATTGGAATGAGCTGTTTTTCACTTGTTATACAAAGAATGAATACTGTAAAATACAATTAAAGAATCGCACTATTCATGGCATATTTTATTTTTAACTAGTGGTACCCGTCACGGATTTGCCCGTAGTTGAAACTTAAAAGGTCATTCGGTTCGCCTGCATATTTTACAAATAATGGATGACGAATTTCTCGCCCATTGGCTATATTTATTCGCTCTCCCATTCCACGTCATGATAATTTCGTAATTTACTCATCCATCTTATGATAATTTTGCTCCGGAAAATGTTCTTAAAATTGAAATAGAAAAAGAACAAAATCGAATTTTCGAAAAATCACTTCGAGGTGCCCACTCCCATGCTACAAACTAACCTTGTGCCAAATTTCATGAAAATCGGCCGAATGGTCTAGGTACTATGCGCGTCACAGAGATCCAGACATCCTCCAGACAGAGAGACTTTGAGCTTTATTATTAGTAAAGATAAAGAAGATAAAGATTAGTATCGCGTCATATAATTGAAAAATAAAAATCTTTGAATTACGTCAAACTGGGAGTTTTAATGGAACTGATCCTTTTTCTAACAACATTTTATGATTTTGAAAAACTAAATGGAATTTTTACGTAAAAATAGGGGGAGGGGTTTAAAAAATCTTACGTACACTTATAGGGGAAGGGGGGCTCAGAAATTGCCAAAAATCATCTTAACGCAATGGCCCCCTAACGTAAAATAGATGACAAAAAAAAAAAGCAGCTACTGCTTTTTATCTGTCTGGCTGATATCTGCTGCTAGCAGATGAAAAGTGCACAAAAAATCGAGCGACCTGAGAAAAACCCACAGCTCTCCCGATTTTTCGTGTTTTAGGAAGAAGGGAAAAAATTTTTTGTAATCTTTCTTTTATGAAAGAAAAGCTAAAAGTGAGTGAAAAAAGCAGTAATCTGCACTTATTTCGAAAATTTGCTGTCTTTATGTAGCTACGGGAGGGACGCCCCGAAGTTATATTTTTGGGAGGGCGGAAAATCTTAGTTTTGCCGAATGAAACTTCAAATTTTACCAAATCAACAGACAATGTTTTTTCGAATGATGATCATTTTCTGGAATGGAGCTCCAAATTTTGCCGAATAGTCACATGAATTGCCGAATAAGGTAATTTTTAGAAATCACAGTGACCTCTCGTCGGGGCTTCCCTGTGTAGTTATGTGCATTTACGTGAAAGGAAGCAAAAATATGTAATTGCACTTACACATGTGCTTTTGCATATAATCCTGGCTACACTTCCTCTCACAACCAGCAGCGGATTTTTTGGGAGAGGAGGGGTTGTGATGTACCCTCCCAAAGGGATAAATTAATTTAACTATTTTATTTATCATTTTAATTGACTTTTCCATAACAAAAAAAATGTTTTTTACAAAACACATACAGCTTATTTTGATAAAAAGCTTTATTTGCTAAACAAGTAAAGCTGGAGTCAAAGGCCAGAGCAGCAGAATTCACTTAACTCACTGGTTTCGAATTCAAGGAAACTTAATACCACGATCCGCCCATTAACTCTTCCTTGATGGGAATCAATGGTTAACATATATATATAGATATATATATATATATATATATATATATATATGTGTGTGTGTGTGTGTGTGTGTGTGTAGACATGCCTTGAAGAGCATTTCGATCCTGAAAGCTATTTTGCGAAATTAGAGATTGCTTTTACAGCTTAAAAAACGATACAAAATGAAAGAAATCACAAGGTAGTCCCTTGGAAAACCCTTGATAATAATGGAAACGGCATGTAGTATCAAAATGTTATCTTAACTGTATCATGGTTTTAAGAACAAATCAGCCACCGTTTTGAATTTCGCAAGGAAATAGTTTCTGAATTCGTCAGTAAAACTTAAATGTTAGGAAACTGTGATTTTCGAGTTTAAAAGTTAAAATAGAAATTTATTAATCAAAACTCAAATGAAATATGGGTTTATTTAACAACCTTTTCCTCGTGTCATAATCCGACAATGTTCCTAATTTAAACCGCTCATTTTACAACATCTCATTAACATTATTTTGGATTTTGCATTAATTGGCTTGAAAATGTGAAAGACATTTTACGATTTTAGACATTTATTATTCAAAGTATATGAGTGCAAAATATTTACGAACTCAAAAGTAGATTAATTTGTCGCAAGAAATCCTGAAAACACTAAAAAATAAAGCCATGAAAATTTTGTTGGTGAGGAGTAAAAATTTTTCAATTTCCGGAGCCCTCTCTAAAAGTTATTTTTGTATCCGCTAACTCTTTCACCGTTTGCGCAGAAAACGCTTCGAAAAATGGCATCCAGAGAGCCGCACGTGTACTGAAACCGAAACACGAGGAGCCAGCATTCCTTGGCGAGATTTTCCCCTCGAGGCATAGAAGCGACGTTGGGAGAGCCGTCGCCCGTGGATGTTGTGATTTTTGATTGGAGCGGCCCGCTCTCTACGTCAGTTCGGAGATCAACAGGTTTCTGACGGACTCTCATTTATTTATACCGGTGTATAGTTTCGTCTTCCAAAAGCTCCAAACGCCGAAATGGACACCCAGCTTCATCCTGCCGAGAACTTCACTTCAGAGGTAAGTCACCCTTCTCAAAGATTCCGTTTATTGCGAAATGAGATTTGATCAAACTACCAAAATTCAAATGATTTTACTGCATTTTAATGTCGAGTACCCAACACAGTGAAATCCCGTTATAACGAACTTCAAAGGGACGACAAATTTTGTTCGTTGTTTTGGCATTAAAGCAATATGATGGGAATTAAATCGGGACTGAAAATTTATTTCGTTGAACTGAGATAGTTCGTTGTATTGGTATTCGTAGTAACGGGATTTCACTGTAATTTATTTTCTTATGCGTAATACCTATAAGCATGTATTTTTCAATTTTATGAATGTTAGACAAAATCCACCCATATAGAGTAAAATGTTTACGCAACACACACAAAAGAAAAAAATGTTGCAAAAAATAACGAAATTTTCATGAAAGTTATAATGATTCTAATGATTGTAACTAAATCTTTTGATTTGTTACAAGTTAGTTACTTGTAAATAGGGATGCACCGAATATTCGGTTGGTGTTCTGTATACTGTCCATTCAGCAGACAAACCGAATATTCGGTGTAGCTGAATACTTTAATGAGGGGTGCTCATTTTAACTTTGTTCTTTAACATTTTTCTTCAATCTTGTAACGCATTACTTTAACCTTACCGTCACCTACTCATTTAATTATGAATCAATTACCAGGAAAAAATTATTCTCATAATATTAAGTGTTCATTATTGTATGTAAATTAACAGCAATTTGTTTATATAAAGTATGCAGCTTTTCATAATATATATTTGATTAAACACTTGGGTATCAATTCTTACAGTATTTTAAATTCTGAAGTTTTACTCTATGAAATATTAAATATTGTTTAAAAGCAAACTAAATTAATGATTTTAATCAAAGTTAAATAATCATTCGATACACTAAACTAATTCTCTGATTAAATTGAACTTGTTCCACAATCCACTTCTCTTCACGTTCATTATATGTTCTTGGCAGGGAGGGGTCCTTTGGGATCCGAAAATCTTGGGCAGACAACATTCTAAAACATTCTGAAAAGATTTTTTTTATCAATGATTTGAGTATGGATATTTGAAGATTTTTTACGGGGGGGGGGGGGGGGGGCGAGCTTCCTCATAGTTTCAGAAAATTTCAGTCTTCAGAAAATTTTACATTGTCCACTATCACCCTTGTTTCTTGGACGCTCTGATCTTTGCTTATTCGCAGCACTGTTTTTTTTTAAATCTCTGAATGATGTTGAAAACATTAGACTAACTCAATTTCAAGATTTTTCCTATACAGTGAACTTATTTTCCACTTTTCCCAATAACTTATTACCAAATTTTGCTATCAATAAATCTTTGTTTCTCGCAATTTTTTTTTTCTTTTTTGAACTGTATATTAGTTAAATTCTTCAATTCAAAAGTGTCTCAATACTCTTTTGACCCTTTCTTACATTTTAGTTGCATTTCAAAAATTAGATAAATATATAATCCTAAGGTACCATTCAATTTTTCCTCATATACTGTACGCTAAATGTGAAAACATTTCACGATTCATTTTGTTTTGATGGGATAAATGTTTTTATAAATAGTTTTACAGCATGCCCAGTGACACCCCGATTGGAGGTAGGTCACTGTGACCCTTCCAAAAATTTCCTTATTTGGCAAATTTTGTCTGACAATTCGGGAAAATTGTCATCATTCGGCAAAATTATCATCATTCGACGAAATTCGGAGTTCCATTCGGCAAATTGACTATTTCAGTACTCTCAAAAAATTTAATTTCGGAGCGCCTCTGTGCATGCCAAGTTTCCCAATAGTTTGAATGATCGTATTAAAATTTTTTGATGAGGATTACAATCTTTCAAACTGAAAGGGATACACATTTAGGAACATTTCTTTCAGTAAAAAGCGATGTACTAATTCATATTGAAATCATCCAATATGATAATATAAATGCTCTCCTAAAACTAAGAATTTTTAGCTTTTGATTGGTGTACTAGCGATGTACTAATTCATATTGAAATCATCCAATATGATGATATAAATGCTTTCCTAAAACGAAGAATTTTTTAGCTTTTGATTGGTTTCTGAAATTTGCGATTCAATTTTGAAACACATTTTCGTTCCAATATTGTGCTAACAATGTTTGAAGCGGGCGACGGTTTAGGCATTTTTTCTTCCCGACTTTTGATGAAAATGTATATGAAAATCCTGATTTATTGCTCAATATTGCATTACTTGGACTCGTAACAATAATGCCTATAAAAATATACTGGTCTCTAGATAATTTGCATTTGAATACTTGTAAAATTGAGCACTGTGTAGATATCAGTGCAAATGCAAATACTAGTAGTGTATGCATGATTTTTTGGGGAGAGGGGAAGAGGGTCGAAACCAGACGATCATTTGGGGTAGGAGCAAATGACAATGCATTACATGGGGTGGGAAACTTATGAAATTAACACAGGAAAGTTAAAGAAATGAAGCTTGCCGTTTTTTTTTTAAATTAATATTAAATAAAAAAATAAAGTATAAGAAATGGGGGGGGGGGACAGCAGTCATCGTACAGGATGTTATAGCAAGGAGAATAATTATCGCAAAAATTGGAACTGTAAATAGAATTTCAAGATAACTAGCTGTATGTTCGTTAGGTGATTAATATCACTCGTCAACAAAGATCTTGTCTGCATCCTGGTTCTGAATAGTCAATTCCTACTAATTTTGGGCCGAGAAAATCGAATATGGTAGTGGATTGCTTTTATTAGCTCTTGTTTTCAAGATACATAAATGCCCACTGGAGAAAGATACACAGCAACCACACATTGATTTAAAGGTTATGTTAAAAAGGAAAAAAAATCTTGTGCAATAAATGTTATTAAATAGGTCATGTTTTATTAAACAATGCTTACTTTTCGGAAAGCAGTGGTAGCTTTTGGCTTTTTGCTGTAAACGCTTCATTTTCGATTGCTCTTTGTACGTCAAAGAAGGACCATCTCTTGTAATAATTCATTTGGTGAGCATTAACTCAGTCTAATGACCCTGATATCTGCATTCCATTGTAAAGATATCTTAGTGAAACCTTTCCTCATGCTCACTGTTCATAGCTTTAGTTTTTAAGCAAAATATCGTGGAAGAAGTGAACAAAATAGTTTGAGACACATCAATGGTCACAGAATTTCCGTAGGGATTGCTCGACCAACTGTTTTTAGTTCTCTTCTCCGTTGCTTAGAAATACTTGTAGGGTAGGCTTGGCTTCCTGGGTTTTTTCTTCCCTCGCAAATTTTCCTTCAAAACCAGTGATTTTCATAATTCCGAGTATTTAAATGGTCGTTAAAAATTCTCTCCTTTATCTTAGCTTCAATGTGTCTTGGAAATTTCCCTGTAAGGTATTGGAAAATAGTCTTTGTTCACAGCTTTCACGAAGTTCTTCATTATCCCTAGCAGAACGAGCATGGGTGGAAGCAGAAATAGGTGGGTCTACTAGATGCTGATTTTGAGCATTTCTCATCACAGAATTTAAATTTCTTGAAGTCCATTTCGGTTTCATGCAGTGAGATTTTCTATCCCAACCAGAACCAGGGGTCGAAGTTTAGAAGAGTCAGTCCCATGGGGGTGTTTCAGGAAAAAAGAAAATTAGTGAGACCTCACTATACTCGTTGGCTCTATATCTTGAAAACTAGAGCTAATCTCAACTTTTTATGGTGATTTTCGTGTTTAGCGAGGCAAAATACTTCGAAAATAGCTATTTTTGAGCCGGATGCAATTTTGGTGTCGACTAGTGTATTTGCGCATAAATTCACGGGTTCTTCTCCGAAAACTTAGTTCCAAACATGTAACTTTCGAAAACCTTTGGTGATATCAGGGGGAGAGGAGGTTCAGAAAATATTCCCCAGAAATGTTTCTTTAGAACGTCTAAAACGTGATTGTTGGTCATCTATGGAAGCGTCAAAGGTAAGGGATATGGGTTCAGGAACTCTTCTCCAGTTACTTTTCGATATTGGATTGGAACTTCAAAAGCGCAATTTGAGACTATTTACAACGAAGTTACGAAAAGGAGAGTTTAGGGAATTTCCTCCGGAAAATTTTTGTACTTGGAAATCCTAAAAACGCAATTTTAAGCCTCTTTGACGTTAGGAGATGGTGTCCGGCCACCTTTCTCCCAAAGAAAAACTGAAAGTCTAACTTTTGCTGGTGGAAAACACTTTTAATTGTAGAAAATTAAAAATCTAGAAAATGATAAGAAACTTCATACATTTAAAAAAAACTTGAAACCGAAAGGGGAGAGAGACCCCCCCCCCCCCTGCGTATGCCACTGGTAAATACAACCATTTAGGCAGTAGCGCATCCAAAAACTACCTTCCGGGTACGGTTTTGGGTCATAACAGGCCTTATATGTACATAAACTACAGTAGTAGGAATGGCAATGTGTGTTAAAACCTCTGATTCTGAGAGGACGTTTTCCCCTAAAACTTCCACCTGGCATTTTGGGTAACTTTGAACCACTGTGGGTGCACTTTCCTTGCGCCACTTTCTTATTTTACATTGTATATCTCTCTTCAAATGAAATTGCAGAAGACTCAGTGCTGCATCTGGGCAATTTTCTTGACTTATAATAAGTTTTCTACTTTTCCCGTTTCAAAATAAGTTGAGATCACTCAGCACAGCTGACATCCAAAAATCCAATAGTACTGAAATTATTGTTTAGAGGAAACTATTGACAGTAGGTTTGAAGTCGTTGAAATATCTCCATCAATGTACTATGCAATGTAGTAAGTTATACAAATCTTGTGATGCTGTGGGATTTAAAAATAAGAAGTTTTAAAACAATTAGATATTATATTTTTCTGGTTCAATGTTGCACTACTTCTATTACAGTAATATTTTACATTACATTTGTGACATAGTTCAAATGTTCCATAAATGGTAGGATACATGGTATCTACCTTTATACAGAAGTTTGGTAAGACCTCATTTGAAGTGTGCTGTTCAGTTTTGGTATCCTTATAGTAAGAAAGATATCAATTTACTTGGAAAGATTCAAAGGGAGGGATATAAGGTTCGTAAATGTGCTTTCTAAATCAAATTGATTCCAGGTGTAGAATGCTTTAGTCTTGAGCAAAGGAGAGTAGGGGACATGATAGTTATTTAAGTTTATTAAAATGGAGGACGTATATATGAGCTAAATTTCTGCGCAGATGGCAACACCGGGGGTCAGTTTTAAGCTTTTCATATCCCAAGCTAATCTTGGAATCAGGGAAAATAGCTACTTCAACAGGGTTTTAGGCATTTGGAATAAATGAACAAAAGGAGCTATTGCTTGCAATAAATGGAGTGAATAATTTTAGGAGGATTATTGATCTTCAATGGGGGTTGATAAATTGACTAGGACCAATCTGTCTTGTATAACTTGAACGTTTCATTTTAACGGTTTTTTATAATTTATTTTTTCGTAATTCCTGGTAAATATATAACAGTTGCTTAACAGTAAGTGAGTGTTCCGTCAATTTTGTGTCAATGCATACAGTGATACAGTTAAACAACGGGACAGTTAAAAAATAGAGGATCTCTGCGGATCGAAATTATTTTGAACGGCTAAGTAATTGAATCGTTAGTTTTAAAGTCATCAAAATGAGTGAACCACAAAAAATTCAGATCTCCTGATAGTGTAGTTAGTGCTGTTGACATTAAAGTAACGATTAGTAATTTACTACTTAGTGAGGTTTTTAGATACGTTTTCATTTCTAACGCGTCTGAAAGCTATTATTTGCATGTGCTCGGATTTACGCCTTTAAGGTCACTACATCTTTTAATTAATCTTTTTAAGAATGATTACAAAGTTAAATAAAATAGTTAAACCAGCATAAACGAGAAAAACCGGTTTTTATGAGATGGGTTAAGTATAAACTGTCGATAAAAAAAAATCCATTGACTCTATTTTAAGTAAAACGCTGTCTTTTACACGCAAGCCTGTAACAGAGTGGTATTTTTTCTTTCTATCAAACAAGAGTTCCGACTGAACAACGGAAAATTTCATGACCAATTGAATAAAAGAAAAATAACTTCAACCTGAGGACTATAATCTGTTTCAGTGAAATTTCTTGAATGGTTGTTTTAAAGATCTAAAGTCAAAGTGCAGGAAATACACCGCCAGCTCAGTCAATTCCAGCCGAGGACTGCAGTTTCGTGCTTATTAGC
The DNA here is from genome assembly GCF_026930045.1 of Uloborus diversus. Classification (NCBI taxonomy): domain Eukaryota; kingdom Metazoa; phylum Arthropoda; class Arachnida; order Araneae; family Uloboridae; genus Uloborus; species Uloborus diversus. The sequence continues at coordinate 73,394,483 of NC_072739.1, read as the reverse complement.
ACTCATCAGCCCGGCATAGGAGTGACTGAGCTGGAGATGGAAAACCTCTTAGGCAATTTAGGTTCGCAAGGCAATTGCCTTGCCTTCAATATTCGAGTTGAACCGAACCGTTGCTTCGATCACTCGTCTGGTCAGTGCTAATTCTGTATTAGCTACCAGTTTGTTTGGCACTCTAGGCTTCCTTAAGACGTTTTCCACCTCTAGCTCAGTCACTTCTATGCCGGGCTGATGAGTGCTAATAAGCACGAAACTGCAGTCCTCGACTGGAATTGACTGAGCTGGCGGTGTATTTCCTGTATTTCTGCCTTAGTCCTGGCAATAGGGCGGTAACTTACTGAATAAAGTCAAAATGATTCAGAAAAAAATAATTTAAATACGATGAACAGATTCGCCATGGAGCAATATTTCATTTAAGTGGCTCATATAACACTAAACTATGCTTTCATATGTCTACAAAAAAGTTGAAATATCTTTTCCCTTTTAAAAAGTCAGTCGTTTATCTACTATTCGAAAAAAAGGTAAAATAGCAAACAATTTCATTCGAAGTCAACAGTTTTAAAACTCACAATGTGAAAGTTCTACTTACAACTAGAGGAGCCCAGAACGGTAACGGGTTTGAAATTGGCTCCTCGTGTAAACCCGAAAAAGTTTAGTTTTATGGGACAGTGTTTAAGTGTGTGTGCGGGGGGGGGGGGGGGGCAGGGAGGGGCAAGGGAAGTGGCACAACTCCAAGTTTTGAGGACACGTATGAACCATTGATAAAATCTATAAATTCAATACTCTTTCTTGCCACACAACTCGCGTAAAATTAGCTTACATTACTTATGCGTGGTGGCGTCAAAACTATATAATCAATAGAAACATCACTAAAATTTAATAATTTAGAAGAATGATTTCCGAACTTTAAGCATTAAATTTAACAAAATTTAACCAGTAAACATCACAGGGGTGTGATGTGTGCAAACGAATTGTGTGTGGGCACAATTTGTACATCGCAATGTTCTGTGCAATTGACAATCCTTAATTCAGAAGCACTTAGCCGTTTATTCAAAGCGTTTTCATTGGAACAGTTTGAATGAAAAAGCAACTAATTATATTCAGTTAAAAAGATTGTCCATTCTTTTCTATGGTTGACCTTCAAAATTAAGACCCATATCAGCCTGTTAGATCGTTATTTATTTCTGTTTAAATGCGTCGCAATCTCTTTTCAACGAGACATTTCATCTTCAAAGAGCTGTCAATGAGACAATCGGGCGGTTGTGTAACTTGGTTTTGCCCGAAGCCTGTTTAAATTCTCCCAGATGATATTCTCGTATTCTACTTATCTTTCAAACCGATACTTAAACCTTTATCCCCCCCCCCGTCAATATCCCCTCTTGCTTAGTGCCACAGGGAATGCGTACTTGTTGAAACTTTATGTCACAATGATGGATAAGAAATGTAAGGTATGTTTGAATAAAAGGAAACATAGGGCATGTAGTTGGAAACCAACTCCATTACCACACTTTTGATGAGTTTTGAAACCAAACCGTTAGTAAGTTGGGGAGTTCGAACTATCAAATCGTGCTACTGGTTTGAACTATTTAATCGAACCGTAATCCGAAATTGAATATTCCGATTACAGAATTCATTATGATTTCCACATTTCCTGTACCTAACAGCTTGAACATGGCTAAAATGCACTATAAGTGTTGCGGAAAAGAGAACTGCTTTGTAGTGTAAAATATTGTTCATTAAATAAATATTAAACATAGAATATAAACAGTTTTACAGTAGAAAAATAATTATTTTAATGAACATTCAATACAGTACAGTTCTGCTGCATTGTGTATAATTTGAAAACTAGTCAGTTTTGAAATTTAAAAAAAAAAATCGCCTATTTTCTTCTGAGTTAAAGATGAAATATGTTTTGGCTTCCAAATCTGAAATTTCTGTTCATGAATTTTATGGTTTATCGAACTCCGCTAACGTAATCGTAGTGACGCCAGAGGCACTGACGTCACTGGGGAAAACATCTCAGAAGAGAGCAGATCGAAACGGACTCCGGAGATGTGCGCATAAGCGACACACTGTCTTGTATATTATGTATATAGTTAATGCAGTAATTAGAATAGTAAATTCTAGTGCTATAATGTCTGAATGATCAATTACCATTTACATGACCAGCGAGCATAGGTTCCGTAAATCGAACCATAACCAACTTCATCTTGGCGGCGTTCGTATTAGTGAACGTTCGGATTACAGGAGGACTGGATTCAAGAGATTCTAGTTATAACTGTTTTACATTTAAAAGAAAAGAAGCTAGTAAATACTTTGCGAAAAGTATAACCTATCAAAAACAGATTCCATCTTTCAAAAAAAAAAAAAAAAAAAAAAAAAACTGTTGAAAGGAAAGTCGCTTTTCGATTCGAATACGAGCGTTTTTACGCGTGAAACGTTGACGAATGTATTTCTGAAGGAAAATGGATGCAAATGACTTGAAGCTTTTAACAGGAAACTCTTTTTTCTCATTTCTAGATCACAATTCTTGTTTTTCAAAACATTCTTCGAGCTTCAAAAATCAAAGCAAGTTGATGAATATTTCAATGGAAGAAAATATATTTCTTGTTTCCGTTTTATGACGCGCCCGGGAAAATAAAAACGTGACACTTTAAAGGGAAAGGGGAAAATGTCGAAACCTCGTTTAGTGTGTGACATAAATGGGACTAATTTTTAGCGAGAGAGGAATGATTATTAAATGAAGTGGAAAACTACTTTATTCATTTTGTGACCTTAAAAACTCTTTCATGCTTTTCCCGTAATTATTTACTAATAGTTTCTCAAACATTTACGTCATGCCATAAGGGGTAAATTATTTTACTGTTCATTTAATGTCATTACTACAAATTCAAGCGAAGGTCAAAATTCATTGACAGTTTGATGATGCCTCTTCAAGTAGTAAATGAAGAGTTGCGTCATTTAATGGTTTGGTGGCGTGAATCTTAAACTATGACATCAAATAGCAGTTATTTTTAAAGTAGAGGAATGTGGGGCAAAGAGTGAAGTAGCGGGGGCAAAGTGAAATTGCGAAATATTTACTCTGCTTTCAGCGCACCATATCTGGGAATAGTTTAGCTATGCAGTTACACATGTCGTCTATTCCTGTCAGAAAAAAAAATACCTCTGAAATTCAAAGAATATGATAATAAAAGACATTTTCAAAAATTGATATGAATGTTGTAATATTTTGTTGTAAGTCAAAAATTATTTTTGTTATTACATAATGATAAAGTTATTGCTAACATTTCAATTAATAATTCAGACCTACTAATGCTCGGTGCATTATTTATTTTGTTACTATTAGCTTATTTGTATTTTACATATTTTTTGCAATTAGTCAAGTGCATGCAAAGTGGATGGGGCAAAGTGAAATAGTTTCCTTTCGTTTCCTCATTCAATTATCTACTACATTACTTGCGTATTTATTTATTAATGAACTCATTTATATTCCTTCATTTGATAATTCACCTATTCATTCATTCGCTCATTTTCTTATTCATCCCTATTTTATTCACTCAATTATTTTTCATCACTCATTAATTAATTTATTTATTAATTTATTGTTTCATTATCTTTTTATATACTCATTTTGTTTGATCAAAAATATTTTTTACGATCGAATAGAAAATATTTTATCAGAAATATATTTCATTTTTCACTTTGCCCCATGGAAAAAAAAGTGAAAACATTCCACTTTTTTTTAAAGCACAAATTTAGTGCCAAAAATAAAAAATAACATTTCTATGAAAGTTTTATTTTCGAATACATTGTTCGTTCTTTATGTGCTGTAATTTTCAAAACAAAATTCCAATTTGTCCATTTCGAAAAATCTAGGCCATCTTAGCCATTTCACTTTGCCCCACATTCCCCAACTTAGTAGTCTATAATTGATATCACGCATTTTTTATATATATTTCTCCCCCACCCCGCTTCCCTTTTGTCACCAAGTGCCACACTGAACCTCCCTCCTCCCCTTCCTTTTTCACATGTCATGCTATTTTTTATAAGCATATTTTTATGAAATGATGAATGATGGTACACTTTGTTACCCCTTCCATCTCTCCTGTCACAAACTGTCACAGTTTCATGGAGCCCTGCTCCCCATTCAAAGCGTGAGCGTGACATCATTTGAGTCGATTATTTCAGAAAGGATGCGAGTCCGATGTATTCCCGTAGGACTTACGCCCTTTCTGAAACAATAGATTCACAATACTCGCAATTTACGTCTGACATCGCAATATTTTTTCTTTTTACTCCAGTTTTAATTTTTTTCGCAATAAATGTGTACTATGCAGCTCTTTGTTGAAAATATTGTTATATTTAATCACGTTAACAACCCCGAAACCACCACAAGGAAGTGGTTGCATTTCGTGTCCATTCTGCCTTCCCATCCCTGCAGTTTAGTTATTTACTTATTCGATTTTTCCGAACCGGGGCAAATCTTGAAAATTCCGCCTTACCCATCTTCCTTCAAATTTTATTTTATCGCGTTTACACGAAAATACACACACACTCAAAAATAGCGTGAATTAGTCTCGCCCCAGAAGTTGCCACCAGGGGGCCTAGTTCGGCTTGCTTTCCCTTAGATTCGGTACCGTGCCCCCCCCCCCAGACTACACAGATTAAAATACTGAACATTGATACTATACGTAGTTATCACGATTTACAGCAAAACCATAGCAAAATATATCCGCTATTTGGTATTCCAGATGGCTGCGCCCTCCAAACAAATGCGCCCTGGGCAGTTGCTTGGTCTTTATCAGAGAAAGCGAAAGATTGTGTCGGTTGTTGACCCCGAGAGAAAGTGGTCGTCTGAAGGCCACGGCCTTGGATAGCCGAAACTTCTGGGCCACTCGTTGAACACTAATAATCGAGTGGCTGAAGTGTCGATGGCCGATGCAAAAGCATTTACGCACCTACCTTTCTGCCCGAAGCATCACAACACGATTCAACCTTTCTAGAAGGCCGATAATTCATATTAATCACGAGTTTTTCAATGACAAATTTCATGGCACGTTTTCATTGATGCTCTCGGATAAACACGAAAGTTTGTTTTGAATGTTTGCTTGGATTCGTTTCACATCCCTTGATGGATACTACAATGATACAAAAGTCGATCACATATTTGAATGTTATATTACTACATAGCAGCTATCTTTGAACGATGGAACTGAGGAGATTTATGTGTTAAATTAGGAAGAATTTGTATGAATACATTTTGCAACAAAAACTTGAGTGTGAAAGGTTTTTAAAATTAAAGTAGGAATTTCTTACACTGGAGATGACGGGAGCACGAGGGCAAATAATTTTTACGTCAAAGAATGCCTCAATATGCTCTTTAGGTAGCTATTTAAATTTTTTTTTCTATCATTACACTGTTCGCGTGGTTTCCTCGTTAGATCCATTGAAAGCTAAGAACTGCTTAAAATGGCTTTTAGTCTTAACTGCATGCCACTAACACAGCAAAGTTGCAGTTCAATCAGAAAATCGTACCTCTAGCAGGTATTTTTGTTTCAAAATAATAATTTTTGTGATATAACTGCGCTTGTGTGTTAAGTGAAAGTAAATAGTTAAACAGTGCCAGATTCTTTCATAAGAAGTTATTAAAAATTTGTATCTTCCAACAAGTAATGTGTCTACTTTTTAAAAGTATTTTGATGTACTGCTTCTTAACTTGCGATTTTTAAAGCAACATGTTAAGTTAAATAGCGTTCCCTTAAAACAATTTTCGTGAAAATCTTTTGTTCCAATGTACAGAATGCAATCAAATTTGAACTAATTTGAACACGGCTGAATTTGTAGTCTAAAATAGAGTACAACAATCAGTTTTGAAGTTACAGGTTGTCCGCAAATGTTTTCACGCTTTGAGGGGGGGGGGGTTGAGAATTTGTGACTAGAGGAAGGGCAGGTAGCAAGAAAAAAAATTGCACATTTTTAGTTGAAATATAAAAATTTTTATTGTAACGTTAATGTAATACATGACATGTGACAAGGAAGGAGAAGAGAATAAGGTGAATGCATGACATGTGACAAGGAGAAAAAAAGGGGAAAAGGTGACTGGTGTGACACTTTGTGACAAGTGACGAGAGGAGGTCAAATATGTTCAAAAAAAGGAAATAATTTATAGACAGCCCCTTAGTGTTTATTATCTTATCAATGCGGCTTCTTATTAGAATTTTATTTCAGTAATTTTAAAGAAAAGAACGAAAGTTATGCGTTTAGTAAACAGCAATTTTTGTGTAAATTAGCAAGGTTTTATATTTTTACTGTATATCACAAATGTTCATACAAATTTGCGAATTTTTATCATAATTTCAAACTAAATAACTGATTAAATGAGAAACTTAATAGTTTGCTAGACGTTCATCAAACAACTCAAACCTTTTGCATTGAAATGGCTTGTACCGTGAACTTAAATTTTTGGGAGAAGGAAATTCTCAATTTGCAGAACGAAATTTCACATTTTAACGAAAGTTAAAATACAATTATGCACACATGCCTACATCTAATGAGAAAATGTATCATAGGCAAGAGCAAAAAAAAAGAAAGAAAAAAACTCAATTCCCCACTAGTATGTTTTAATCTGCCGAATCGTCGGACAAAGTGTGCCGAATAAGGAATTTTTTGGGAGGTCGCAGTGACTTCCCATCGGTGTGCCTTAACCCTTACACTCCAGCAACCCTTAAGCACGTGTAGTATGCTTCATCGTTTTGCTTCACCTTTACTAGCAAGAAATGATACTCCTTGTTTAAAAGAATTACTTGCCATAAAGCAGTAATATGAGTAGTAATTACAATACATTGTTTTGAATGAAAACCTCTAAAATAAACAGATTGTCTTCTTGTCTGTCGTTTTCAAGGGACTTTAAAAAGAGGAAGTTATCAATTTGTACGGTGCATATTCATTGAGAAGAGATGTAATGGAGGGAGTGAAGACTTTCATTCGTGAAGCCCAGACCCCAAGTCACGTGACAGATTTTAAAGCAAAGCATTGGAAGAAATCAGGTTTCTTTCGCATGTTTTAGGTAGAAAATGCCAACCATACGTCGTTGATGAGTCATGTGACTTGGGATGTTTGGGTCAGCTTTTGCTAAGCCAATGATTGGAGTTGCTCCCTCCATTTATTCCTGCCCTATGTGCATATTAATTGGTCTTTGTGCATCTGAGTGTGATCCTTGCTTCAAAAAAAAAAAAACTAGTTAAAATAAAATAATAAATCATAATCATAAGTAATGATAGTCATAATTTTATGTCGACTTTAAACACGTTAAAAAGTAGTAGTTAAATAATTTACAGAATGATATTTAAAAAACTTTAACCCAATTCACAAAAAAAAAACTGTTTACTTTTTTCTCCTCTCAATTCTGTTTAGAAGGTTGGTTATTTTTTCTTCTAAAAATAACAATAATAATTTAAACAGTATTTTAAAATTATCTTTTATATGGATGTCTCACTTGCCAAATCGACTAACTCCATAATACAAAAAGGAGAGCATAGTTTTAAAGAAGATTGTGTTATCCATAGGAGTGAATAGGCACTCGTGTTACCCATCACATGGACACATGGTCAGAAATGTATTGAACCAAAACTTTAATATAAATTCACATGCTAAGCATTGACAAAGCACTATTAAAGCTGAAAAGAGGATTTTTTTTTTTTTTTAAAAAGTAGAGTTAATCGATTTGGCGATTGAGGCATCCATATGACGCTAACTGTATTGTTTTCAAACAAAATAAATTTCTTGCGCTGGTATATTTCGTAACTTTTAAACTTGGCGATGACCCAGAATTTACGCAGAACAAACGATATTGTTGGAAAGTGCTTGAGTGCGCAACTATCGGAATTATTATTTCTTTAACTAAATTTAGATACAATTCAAACCTTTAAATGACCATGAAAAATTTTCATAATTTTGAATGAAGTGCTAGCAGTAAGAGTCGGTTTAATACGATTGAAAACATATCTGGTATGGATAATTGCATGATACTTTTGAAGTAGTTATTTCGTTTGTTGAGAAGCTCACACTTCTTAGCCTACTTTCGCGTAAAAATAACAGAAAGAAAATAGCATGAAGGAAGGCTTAATTCATATTTAAGATTGCATGCAATATACCATACAGCTCTTTTATCACATCCACAGACTGCAGTTTCGTTCTTATTAGAACTCATCAGTTCTGAAATAGTGAATAACAGAGCTACCCGTTTGTTGGCGTTCTCTACTTCAATGAGATGACATCTGACTCCAGCTCGGTTATTCACAATTCCAGGCTGATGAATTCAAATAAGAACAAAACTGCAGTCTCTAGATGTCATAACCGGACTGTCTGGTCTATTGCATGTAGTTCTGCCTTAGCCCTGGCTTAGGGCGGTAACTCTCTTACTGCTATATAAAACTGTCGCTCCACTGTTAAATCCAATTCTGAACTCAGTGAAGGATCTGCTCTCATTTTCAAAGAAGTTATCGAGGCAAGAAAGACCTGCTGCGTGCAAAAGCCATTTATCTTTTGAATCATTTTCACTGTTTGGGATATCAGTTGCCGAAGCAGTTGGTGGACTGTGAGTTTGTTGGAAATTCCAATTAGGAACGAAACAAATGTTTGATCTTTCCAGATACGAAACATTCTGTTCTTATCCATCTCTTGTCCGAGGGGGCGCCCTAGGCGGGTCAGCCATTCTTCGGAAAGGAGTCGTCCTTGGACCGATTTCCGGACACAATCGGTACTGCGGAGATCCTTGGCAGAGACCTTGATCAAGCGGCCGAACTCCTTTTTCGACTCTTCAGCTCAATCTCCTCTTCTGACCCGAATGTCGGTCACGTTCGAAAACTTGCGTTGACATTGACTTTTCGTCACTATCAGCAATTACTTTCTCCAGTGAGAATGCTCGGAAATTTCGAGAAGGTGGAAGTCTCGTCTTCGTTTTGTTATGTGTCTGTTTTTCACATGTTGCTCAAAAGTATTTCGTAGTTAATTCTTTTCATTCGTTTTTCAAAACTTAAAGCTTCGTTCGTGTTCTTATTTCGATTAAACTTTTCCAAACTTTAGAAGTTTTATGTCCTTTACTCGTTGACCAACTTCACTTTTATTTTTTTTGGCATTTTTTTCCACTTCCCAACAATCATTTCGCGTAGAACAGCCGCCTACTGAAGCTCTTGCTCAAGAAAAAAAAAAAAAGCCTAGTAGAATCAATCAATCAATCAACCAACCCACTTGTCTAAGCCTTTACCAAAAAGTGCTAGTTAGCTTGACCACGGAGAGATGGCGGGTGAACTCGAAGCGGAAACAGACCACTTCGTTTAGTAAAAGGTAGGATCAGTGACTTTGCTGCTTGCGCGATCTCGCTGATTCTAACAGTTCAAAATGAAGTGGTTCGTTTTCGCTAGCAGTTCACTCGCCATCTCTCCATGATCAAGCTATATCTCCTTACGCATAACGAAAAAATTCATGCAGTCGCAAAGAGGAAAACATCGCACTGCTGAATCATGATTTTGTTTTCTTGTGTTTCACCTATATGTATAAGAAGCGTTCTACGTCCATCACACACAAAAATGTTTAATATTTCGCTTTTCACTTCTGTCTATGGAAAAAACAAAATAAAATCTTCAGCTATAAAAGCTACCTTTTTGTAAATTTCTACCACATTTTGAGGGGTTGGTAAGCCCCTTGCTCTCTTCTTCAGGTCAGGTTTCTCACCTGTTAAGGTAAAATATAGCATCGTCGGTCAAAAAATGAATGATCTGTAAGAAAAAAAGCATTTGAAATTTATATTGAAGCTTTAATGAATTAAATGTGTTGCAAATTTTGAAATAACGTTTCGCGAAAAAAAACCCAACATGAAGGAGTGAAAGGACGGTCAATTTCAAATTAGGTATTATACAAAAAATTATGAAAATCAATTATCAAACCCTAAGAAACACAATCATCGTAGGTTAGTTTCCCATCTTTACTTTTTTGCACCTTGAATTATCAATTCAATATGCCATGCTATTGTTTAATTTTGGCTATTAATTTTTAAAACTCTTAAACCCATTCCAATCAACTTGACTAATGTTTTTAAGATAGCAAGTCATGTTTCTTTCCGAAAGCGATTGAAATTAGGTTTAACCGATAATTTGTAGTTCGCTATTATTAGTTTTTATTATTTATTTATTTATTTTTTGTGCTGTTTGTAATGGCAAGCAATATGAAACACATACAGAGAGCAAAAACTAGTTTGGATATTTTTTAAAATGTTTTTACGGTTACTAGGTTTTTTTATTTACTTACGTTAAAAGTCACGTGCATAACAGGTTCGAACTGGTTGCAATCATTGTTGTTTAAAAACTGAACGTGACCCATCGCGAGAAGTCGTATTCCGGGGTCACGTTTAGTTCCCGCACTCAGTAGAAATAAACCCTCAGGTAGAAATAGTGATCAGAAGTATATTTGCATAAAAGAACAATTTGAAATCAAAAGTGTTTTTGAGGAAAATTCTTTTTTTTTCTGGTAATTATGCGTTCTATATTCGAAGAGTTTTCAACTGAAAGAGTGGTGGAATAATTCGAAAACGACATGTTAAAACATTGAGACAAATTCATACTTAACAATAATAAACAATGTAATCAAGGAATTAATTCATTTCATACGTTCATATTTGTTCCAAAAAAAAGTTCGAAACTTAAAAGCTTAGGTTCTGTCTTCAGCAGTCAAAGTAAAGTAATGGTACTTACATTGATTTCGCATTAAATATTTCGGCATACAATTGCCATCAAAGATGCTTTTAACGCATCTTTTTGCATATTTCACGAATTAAAAATCGTATAATACCCCTTTAAAAGTTTAATCAAGCGTATTTTTAAGTTTCATATTTTGTGTCATTCTTTAGCATCGTAAAAAAATAAGTGGAAAAACAATTCGCTTTTTTTTTTAAATTCTTTATTTGACTGTCTTAATATAGTCATACACTCAAAATTTTAAAAATCAAATTAGTGGACACCACTTCTTTCGTGCTATCTTTCTTTTATCCTAAGAAATTTACTTTTTTTAATGGAATTCATCAATCAGTCAACGCTCTATAGAACGACCTTCTATTACTGCGACCCTTCCGTTATAGCGACTAATGCATGAGGTCCCATTTCCTATTCATAGATGCAATGTTATTTTACTTCTATTAGATCATCGGAACTGAACCTTTCATTCCAATATGACGTCTAAAACTAGGTTTCAATTTTTGTATTATCCTCAGGGCTAACTACTCTAAAACAAAAATTTAAACATTATTATTTTTTAAAGGTAAAATATTTCCATTGAAAATAATTTAGTATAGGGTCAAAGAAGTGATGAAACCGCGCACAAATGGTAGACATCACGAATTATATATATTTTTTTTGGGGGGGGGGAGCGAAAAGCTTCTACAAAGTCAACATGAAGTTTTTATGAAGAGAAAGAAACTAACAAATTTTTTTCCAAATTATTTAGTTATTTTGTTAGTTTTTTTTTATTCATTCTTAAAATGAAGCAAAACTCTGAGAAATCATTCGTGCATTTCAAAAATGACTTAATTACATGCAATACGTTATAACGAGCGTCGACTGTATTATAGTTTTACTTTTTTCTTATATTTAACCTCTCCGAAATGGATTTTGAAGCCAATAACGCAATTTAGAAACATGTGGTTTAATCCACTTGGTTTGATCGTTTTAAATTCACCATCATCCTTCCCATGTTTTCCCCTTATAATTTGTGTATTTAACTATAACATATGTAAGCAAGGGCGCCCATATGGGGGGAGAGTGGGAGCTTGAGCCCCCCCCCTCCTTTGAAATTGAAACTTGCTTGGTTTTAGTGCTTTTTTCATTGCAAAAATATAAAAACGTTTCTTCAGCCATTAATGAATAAGTTATTAAAAATGTCAAATTTTAATGACTCTAATCTGTCCCGAAATCGGTTTCCATGGGGAAAATATCCCTCTAAACCATGGGGAAAATATCTGAGCCTCCCCCCCTTACAATTTTGCATATGAGCGCCCTTGTATGTAAGCGGATTTTAATGCATAGGTCCTACTAGAACTAAATCTGAACCATATATAAGCTCCATTAAATAAAAAACCAACAAACTAAATTTTAGTTAGATTTGGTTGAAATCTAATTAATTCACCCAATTGTAGCTAAGCAAACATCTTGTTTCAGAAATGTGACACTGAAAAAAAAAAAACTTAAATGTTGGGAAATAAAGTATTTTCTGGATCCATGTTAATTTTTTGCTTCTATCAATTTCAGTTCCTAAAAGTAGTACTTTTGACTGAAGGAAACGCCCACATTTTGATTAAAAGTGCAAATACGATAACTGTGCTGAGCACGACAGCATAAAAAGCAGCAATGTGTCGCATGAAATAAATACCTTTGTGCAACAAAGTAACAGTAGAAAACACAACGTCGGATAATGCGCAAATTAGCAAAACTGTTGCAGACACGTGCTGTGGGGTTTCAAGGAACCCTTTCTTCAGCACGAAAAATTGAGCTTTTGGACGTCAAGTCAACCGAGAAATGATCTTTTCTGCTAGCCAGAGTGTGCATACATTTATTTGCATTTAAAATATATTCATAAAAAAAAAAAAAATTTACGAAAAAGAAAAACTTCACAGAAAAAATAAAAGTATCCGAAAAAATATTCGTAGCAAATCCAGCAACGAGAGAGCGTAAATAGCGTTTTCGTGCCAAGATTCCGTTTCGGCAGCAAAACATCCATCGGTAAAATCGAAAGAAGTTTCTTGTACTCATACCTTCAAAATAGATGTCTGCAATATTTTGTAATTTGCGCTTTGATTTGTTCACATGCAAATTAAAACTAAAACACTTAAATTAAAAAAAAAAAATTCAGAGAACAGAAAGTCATCCGCAAATATCGGCACCATGCGAAACCAACGAACGTGAAAAATTGCGTTTTTCAAAATCGATGGTCTGCCGTAGTACTCAGAAAGGGCTACCTACTGGTTATAACTACTTCAAACGATTGTTTTACACTTAAAGTTAGTTTCAATGTTTTAATTTTTAAAGATAACTAAGTGAGGTTGACCAGTATGCCGTGGAATTCAAATTACCCAGCAGGTCGGGTAATTCGGGGTTCACTTTGCAACAGAACGAAAAAAAAGTAGACTGAAAAAGGTTTTTGTTTAACCAAGAATACAAATATTTTAAGATGAAACGAGATTAAATTACGTAAATTATGTATGTATGTGTTTGTTATTAAAATCATTCAATATAGATTTAGTTAAATGCCCATAAAATGATTGAATCAAAAACGAATATAGTAATTGCAATTCATTTTTAATTTTTTTACAATTTATTTTGAATTCCTTTTGGAGAAGTAAATTTTTTATTCATTACACAGCGGTATTAAGTTCTTTATGTAAGTGTGAAATATTTTAATTTCAGGACTGCATATGTTTTCCGCGTTTTAATTTAATTTTTTTTAATTATTCAAAATTAATTAAATTTTTCTGATCAGAAAAATAACAATAGAATTATTAATTAGTATTTGAATGGAAATATAACCGTTTATCTATATTATTAAGATTAAACATAGAGCTCACATTTTATAAGTCAAAAATATGATCATGGTATTAAATTCCATGTATATTTTTCTGACCTCGTTTTCTCCGGCATGCCAGAAAACACCAAGCAAAGATTATTGAAAACCTGGTAAACCCCGAATTTTGCGGCATGCCGGCTAATGCGAGGTAGTACGGTAAATGCTGTCTACATGTGAAGTTCCCGTCTCATCAGTGAAGCATCCAAAAGTGAAATTCGAGAGAAAACAAAGATTTTCAAAACAGATGTGTGCGATATTTTATAATTTGTACGTCAATTTGTTTCTAAAATTTATAATAAAGAAAAAAAAAGTTCTCGGAAAAGAAAACAGGCGGCCCTAAATATGTCCGTAGGGAATCTAAGTAAATGGTGTTTACGTGTGAAGATTCTATTTCGACAGTGGAACATCCATTCGTGAAATTCAAAAAGGATTGCAGTAAAATCCCGATTAATCCGCAGAATTGAGTGGCACAAGAGCCGCGGATAATAAAAATTATGGTGTAAAAATACGTTGTATTTATACCCAACAGATCATAACATCAAAAAAAGTATAAGTGCATGTACGAAGAAGAAAGCGCAATAAATAAATAAGCAAATAAATAAATAAAACAAAAACAACTGAGCTTAAATTTAATTTTTTGACAAAAAAAGCAATTTTCCTTTTCGCTACGAAAATACATGTTCCTGATGGTTGAATGACTCGTAGATAATCGGGAGTTGACTGTACTTGTTACTCTAAAATCTATGCAGTATTTTGTAGTTCATGCTTTAATCCGTTAACATGGAAAATAAACTAATTACGAGTATAAATAAGGAAAAACCCTTTACCGAAACTCAAATGGCGTCCGTAAATATGTTCGTAGCGAAATTGGCTACGCGTGTAACGTAAATGATGTTTTCGCGCGAAGATACAGTCTCGGCAGCAAAACATGCAACAGTGGGCTTCTTGTCAGTATGGAATACATGTTTGTAACGTTTTCGTAATTTGTGCTTTAATTGCGGGGATTTTTCTCATGTAATCGCACTTTTATTTTATCTGAAAGCAAGTATTTTATTTTCAAATATTAAATGCTCCGAAAATGGATCGAAGTATTCGTTTTGGAATTTTCGTGTCAAAATGCCCTTTTTGAATGAATACAAATCGAGATTTACGTCTTGAAGTAGCCTGGTTCTGATGAAAAATATTTTGTAATTAAACCTCTTTTCGAGACATAATGAAATAACCATCTTCTATAGTTTCATTAGTTTTCCCTACAATTATAAAAAAAAATTGGAGGAGCCTCGGAGCAGGTGAAAATTTGCAGCTCCAGAGAAAATACAGCTCCATAGTGGTCCGGCTACGGGTTCCAGTTCAGAATACTTATTAAAATGCAGTGTACGGTAATGGTGACTAGTACACATCAAATCTGTTATAGTCTGAGTCCTCAAAGTTCCCATTTCAATATCACAGAGGGTGATGGATCGGAAGTTGCTCAGCTCATGGTCTAAGGCACAAAAAAAAAAAAAAAAAAAAAAAAAAAAAAAACCCCTAAAACCACTTGTGGTGGTATACACAGGGTACCCTAGAATCCGATGTCTCTAATGGATGCCTGATCTAAGACAGCCCCACTGCACTGTACTTCGTTAAGGTAAATATATAAGGTGTTCCAAAACAGTCACATAAATTCTGCATAGATAGATTCCTCGTTGGGAGTACATAAAAACCACCCAAAGAAGCTTTCCTGTACGATGCATAGTTTTTTCAAGAAAAATACGAAAAAAGAAAAATGATGTCACTGCCGGTGCAAAAAAAAACACTTTCTTGAACATATCAACAGCAGTATAGTTCAGCTCTGGTTAGTTGAGCTGTGACCTTGACTATGTTTACCTGTTTTAGGGGAGTTTAGTGAAAAATAGACGTGTTATTGGCTCGGATTTTAATTGGAATATTTTTGAAAAACGACTAAGAAAGTTTCTCAACTCAACTTGGCGCCAATTACCCCTCCCCTTAATCCGGAACAGGAGTAAATATTGTCAGACTCGGAGCTCAACTTTTCAGAGCCTCACAATATACGTACATTACCTTTCACAACAAGTACGTGTAATGACGTTTTAAACATTATCGTCTGGAAAGATACGCAAATGCTGTTGTTGATATGCCCAATAAAGTGTTTTTTCCTTGCACCGGCAGTGACGTCATACTTTGTTTTTCGTATTTTTCTCGTAAACTATGGATCGTAAAGGTTTCTTCCATTAGGAACTTAGAAGGTAAAAACTTCTTTGTGCAGTTTTTATGTACTCCCAACGAGGAATCTAGTTGTGCAGAGTTTATGCGGTCGTTTTGGAACAACCTGCATACATAGAGAATGGAAGTTTTTGAGAAACACATTTTTTAAAAATCTCCTATTTCGTCGGGCAATAAAACATAAGGCATTTGATAATACACTAGACCCTCGTTTTACGCGGGGGGTTACGTTCCACGGAAATGCCGCGTAAATCGAAACCGCATAAATTGAGACCTAATACTAGTGTTAAAATAGGAGTTTGGTTCCGTAGATAACAAAATATTCATTCTAGTGATGACTAATTTTATAATAAGTTTAATGTGTACATACTTATATCGACTTTTATGCACAACATATATAAAGAAAACATAAATTAATTTCGCGTTCTGTTTATAAAGAGAAGCTGGCTATGATAGTCTTGGCAGTCATTAAGAATTTTTCTCTAATTCTTTGCAGAGCATTAACGCATCCATGACCACTTGCGTCATTCCCATGATATAATCTTCCTTCTCTAACAAATCAGAAAGAACATTTCTATTGTCTAGGAATGGCTCAAAATTTTCCATGTGAACGTTTTAGGTTGTGTCACCGATGTCGATATCCTCGTTGGTTTTAGCCTCCTTTGTCACTCCTAAAAGCTCTTCTTGCAGTGTTCTGAACTGTGAGAGTTTAATAACTTTGGTTTCAGAGCTCTTTCCAGAAGTAATCTCATTAAATGGCTCCAGTGACCCAAGCTCGATTATTAGCACGCCAAAATGCATTTGATTACGTGTAATCTGCAATTTTTAGGAGTTCTGGTTTTAAAAAAGGTGAAAATGTTATCTGTTTGCATTGCCGCATCCGCGTAAAACCGAAACTCATCTGCGTGAAATAAAATAGTGTCAAATCTTAAACCGCGTATAATCGAAACCACGTAAAATAAACCAGCGTAAAACGAGGGTCTACTGTATTATTTATCGCAGTTCATAGTGCTTTTTTCTTTCATCAAGCTTACGATTTGCTTACGTTTGTTCCTGTGTTTCAGGTGCGTCCTCTGTCCACTGACTGGCTGGTCTCCTTCAAGGATCCCCGTCAGCTGCTGCAGGAGCATCCTTTCGCCCTCGCCCTGGAGGTCGGATCCGCCCTGGTCCTCGCCCTGGTGTTCCGGCATGGTTAGTCTGGAGTGGGAAAAATGGAGCGTGCCTGGAGAAGAAGAATGAAAGAAATCCTTGGCGGTTTTGGATGAGTTTGACTCCAGTCTGAGCTCCGCTTGGAAATGTCTCTGAGAGAATGTTATGAGCAACGAATGGGGGTTGTGAGAAGCAAGAAAGATTAAAATGATTGAAAGGGGGGTTTGATTTGTAGTGATATGTTTGAGTAGAGGTTGTGCTCCAAGTTTGTTTGAACTCCGTAATTTTTAATGGGATTTTTTAACGCTTTTTTACAGCTTCTGGCAATACTATTTTTAGGAAAAGTGTTTCCAAAAGACCTTGTGTAACTTCTATGTCCAAATTAATTGTACGTGTTATTAATAACTCTTTAATGAAGACTTTAAATGAACATTGTGTTAAAGAGCCATTAGTTGTAGCGTAAATAAGGTGTTCGAAACGATAACACAAAATTAACTTTCGAAAAATTCAGAAGTAAAAGATGGACAAAATGCAAGCTGAGCTACTCGCAGTTAAAGGCTCATTTTTCTAAATATGTAGAAAGAAAAAAAAAAAAAAAAAAAACTTCAGAAGATAAACTGAACGAAAAAAAAAAAGTTTCTTTTGATCTACTGTGTGTGCATGGTGCACGAAACATTCCCAGGAGTAGCTTGCAATCCTACGAAAATCGACCATCATCTTTAATTATCTTCAACCAGAAAATTCATTAACCAGGGATTCCCGCGACCCATGAAGACTTGATACAGAGGGTGCTGTTGACCCTTTTAGGGGTGGGGGGTGGGTTTGCTGCTTTAAGTGGGCTTTGTTTCTAACTTAAGGGATTCTCATTCTAGGAACGTGCTCCTTAGCATTTGAGGGGGTGCGCCATTACTCTTTAGAAGATGGGCACCAATGAGTTCAAAAAAAAAACATTCCTCAACGCACTTCTTATCAAACCACCGCAAGTTGGTCAATTTTTGTCGTGCAGCTGTTGTTCGTCAGAAAGCGTAAAATATGCTTTTTGAGAGATTAGCACTCGGCCTTGTATTTCTTTCTGTGAAATTAAGGAAGGAAAAATAGTAAATTTGATAAGCGAAAATGTAGTGGTCTTTGGGGATGGGGGACATGTCTTATTGAAGGACTTTTGGTAGAAGTTGTCTCGTATTAGAAGAAAACAAGAAAAGTTGTCTAGCAAGTTAAAATTAACGTCTGAATATCTGTTTAGCATGCGAGTTTCTGAAGGAAACAAAAAGAGCCTGCCACGAGGTTTCAATTACAAGTAGCTCGAGTTCCCCCCCCCCATACCACAAATCAAATTGTCTCCCCTCAAATAATCTTTCAACGTGTTTGGCCAAACAGTAGAAAGACCCTTCTCTTTTTTTTTTCTGGATTCCTCAAATCATTTTTAAAAGAGGAGGAAAATGTTGTACATGATGGGACAACGCTAAAATCAATGCAACTGAAGATTTAACGGCTCGGGGCGGAAATGTGACAAGCCGCATTTAATGACTTTTAGATCAAAATTTTTGTTTCTCATAACTAAAATTTAAATAAACATGACAATGGATTAAGTCCTTTTGAGAAAAAGATATCTGGTTTTAGAACTACAGAATATAGAATGTATAATACCTTTGAAAAATTCTATAAATATTTTTTATAAGTTGTAAATTAGCCTACTGAAGAATTCACACCACGTGGCATATCATTCTTGCTCCGAGCCCTTCATATTCTTTTGACTTGAGCACTATAAGTTCATGAGCTAAGTTCGTTACAATTTTTTCGTCTGAATAGCAACATGACTTTAGTCAGACTACCGCAACACAATAAGATAAATATACGTAGCTATTTGGTTAAATATAATTTTTTTATTCCACAAAATCCAGAGTGTGAAACCTGAAATTTTTCGTCATTAAATAAAGTTATTTCCTTTCAGGGGAAAAATGGAAACGCCAAAATAAATAGTAACCTAGTAAATTTAGTAAAAATATACAAAAGAAAGTGAAATTTCGAATGTCTTGAAGTTGAAAGTAGGGAAAGTTTCGATGGTATTGATTTGGAATAAAAATACACATGAAAGAAATTTAAATGCAAAGAAGGAGATGAAAAAATAAGTAAGGGGTAAAAACAGTTGTCATTAATAAAGAACTCTAATGACAATAAGGAATCGAGGGTAGACATTCTCTGCGTCTCCATCTAAAATCTTCAGATATGGTGGATTTGCATCGATTTGAATTCAAATAATATTTAAAAAATTACTTGACTAATACAATACTAGTTAATTAGTATTACAGATATATAGTCAGTTGCACCAAAATAGTTGGAAGCAAATTGTATATCCACTCAAAGCTTTCAAGATATTTGAACTTGACTTGCATCTAAAATTAACTGTTGCAAAACTCTTAAAATATTTAGTTACAATATATGGAGAGATACCTATTATAGAGCCTTATACTTTAAATGAAGGTAAACATTTTAATGCAACCTTGAGTAACAATTTTGAAGCAATAATGAATGTGCCAGAACTTACTCTTCGGGTTCGAGTCTTCAATGTCGAGTCATTGTTAAACATTGAGATTAAATTAAACATTGCATTTTTTGCCGACATCTAAGAAGGAGGAAGGGGGAGGTGGAGTAGTTTCATTTCAGATCTCTTCTCACACTTTTTATTTTCTACTTATCCAGCCAAACGACAAAATCCTCAAGAGGCGTATTTGCTGTTAGCTGCCATGTTCACGACCACCTGCTTCGAGATTCTTCCTATCATTCCACGACCCGGGTACATGCTTTGGTGGTACCACCAGGGTACCGTGAATCTCCTCAAACATCGGTTGCCCCTTTACGTCGTCTGCTGCTGTGAGTATCTTCGCCTCTTATCGTATTATAACTCTGGAATGTGGAATCCTGAACCACACACATCCAGAGAAATCTAGTGCCATACATAGCTAGAATGACAAAACATGTGCAGATGTTGCCATCGCACTGAGTCTAGGTTACTGACAGGAATTAAAAGTAACTGCGTTTGGTCCTCTTTTCAGGAGTCAAAAAGTAAACTACATATTTTTAAAATGCTAATAGAAGGTGCATTGGCTTAAATTTTCGAATCCAACGTGGTTACACCATTTCGTACTAGTATCATTTGTCATCAGAATTTAAGGTTTTAAAGTCTTAATTTTCGGTCTTCACAAGTAGGGATTTTCTGTGGAACTTCCGTTGGACAAATTTGTGAATGTCCTATTTTGAAGGCCAACAACAGGCAAGGGTTGACGTTTCTACAATGTTTGAAGACAAAATGGTTCTGGTATAAATGATGCTCCCTGATTAAGCATAGGAGACATACTTAGTAGAAAATGGAAAGAGCAAGAGATAGGTCGCTCCTAAATGAAGTTACTTCGAACCCACAAAGCTAGTATCATGCTCCGAGCCTGCCATGAGCTATGCTCTTCCTTCCCTCTCCATAGAAATTGTATTTACCTGTGTAGATATTTCGTGCCAAGTGAGCGGCTTGAATCTTAATTATGCTTGCCATTAAATAGTATTTTTTTTTTTCTGAGTAGGCTGGTCACTGAATGGGCACTTAAGCATAATTTCATCATTAACACAGTTAAAAATTAGCATTTAGCACCATAACAGCAAAAACATTTTAATTGGTGTATGTAATTACTTTTAAAAAAATTGGAGACCTATTACGATTTAGGAGTTTTTAGGGAAGGTTGAAAGAAAAAATATATGCACCTCTCAGGGAATAAAAGTCATCAACTAGTTAACAACGGTAAACAAAGTGCTTGCTAATCGTTTTTTTTTTTTTTCTTTTTTTGAAAATATGTAGGTGGGAGTTACTACTTTCCATTCATTTAAAGGAAAGGAAAATTGAAACCTTATTTTTGAAGTGAGAAAAAAAGAAAAAAAATTGTGTTCATTCACGTGGTGGTTGAATATCACTTGTTATTTTACCCTATAAAAAACCGAATACTTAACCAAGAAAACCAGTGTATTTATAGATGGTGCTTGATGTGAAGGGGATGAAATGTGTTGATGAAACATTCGTCCATCAACACATCGTAGTATTTCAAAGAAATATTTCAAAATTCCATTTTCCTTGCAGTTGCTCTTGTGCACCACCTGGCTCACTGCGTAACGTCTAGCTGCGACCTGCCCCGATGGAGTCGCTCCACGGCCACGGCCCTCATCGCCCTGCTGCTGACCCTGCCAGGGCTGTGGTTCTCTCAGCCCTTGCTCCTCTCCATCTTCCACGTGGACGACCCTGTGTTTAGCAACAGGCTCCTGGGAATTCCCTTTATCCAGATTGTGGTGCTGACTCTCCTGTTCTTCCACACGTCGCACCTCTTCTTCCAGAACTTGGAAGACATCCCGCTCGGGGACAGGAACTTAGTCAAGTGAGTACCTCGGCATTTATGCGGATTTCGAATTGAATATACATATATACACAGGAACACAGGGTGAGTTCGATCGAATCTGCCATACGAAAGGGGGTGATAGAAGAGCCCAAGCGGAGTATGGAACCACCCATTATCGTGTCCAATTCTTAACCGTAACCGAGTTATGGTGGATGTAAGAAAAACGAGTAAAAAAACAAAATTCTGAGAAAACGATAGATTTCTGAGATTCCTGTAGGACCTACAAGGAAAATAAGTACATATTTGGAAAGTACAGATTAAATCCTATAAAATGACACCTTCCCCATCAAGATAGTAGAATTTTTCAGCGAACTACAAGCTTTGAAATGTTGGACACGCTCAGAATTGAAATGGCGCCAAAGTTTTCAAGCGACATTTTCAAAAACAACCGTATGAGCTACAATCGGTCAAATCTACCAAAAACTGACCCATTTTACTAGCTTTTAGATGATACAATATCAAGTCATTTTCAGCTTCAAGTTCAGCAGAAATTCGGGCTTTTGTTTGAAACAGTGTAAAAATCTGCATTCGTTGAAGAAGGAAAACCAGCGAAGAGTCGCACTTTTATGTTTTAAATTTTTTGTTTCACGAAAGCTAGCTGCTTTCTTGGTTTAACAAAATGATACTTTTATATGAAAATAATAATTTTAGCATTTTATTAAGTGAAAAAACACAAGAGATAACAATAAGTAGAAATTACTCTCCCGTGCTTTTCACAATGGAAAAAACATTAAAAAAGTTACCCTAACATCACAATAAGCACATTTAATCAATCATTAAAATATACAAAAGCTGCTGAAAATTGGTCGCAGCCACACCTGACACACGCTCTTGCCCTTTTGCGAACGGAAACAAGCATTGGTCTTAGAGAAATTTCATTTCTTAGTTTCACTACTGCTTCATAAAGCCGGTCGCTCAATTCCTGTAAACTGGCTACTTCTGCCTTTTTAAACTTCTTGTTTTAAGAATCCCTAAACAAAGAAGTCCACTGGCGTCAGGTCTGGGGATCTAGGTAGCCAAGAAATGGGGCTCGTACGACCAATCCATTGGGGATACTGGTCAGTTAGAAATTCCCGAACGACATTTAAGGAATGTGCTGGGACTCCATCGTGTTGGAAAATGATTTCCTCTCTCTGGAACAGGAATAGTATCAAGTAAGTCAAGCAAATGATGTTCAATGAACTTTAAACATGTGTTTCCTGTTTGGTTACCTCAAAACACATACGGACCAATCAAAAGATCTCCTATTACGCCAAGCCAAACATTTATGCTTAATCGAGTTATGAACGATGAGTTTCAGGTTAAAAAAGGATTATGTTCAGCATAATGATGCCAGTTATGCAAATTTATGATGCCCCTTCAAGTGAACAACGACTCATCTGTCCACAATATCTTAAGAGAATGGTGTTCTTTAGTGTCTCGGGCTAGTAGTCATCTGCAAAATGTAACCCGCTTTTCTAAATGTGAATTGTTGAACTAGTATAAAATGATAAGGGTGATACTTGTTTTGGTTCAATGTTTTCATCACTTTACGTTGTGAAAGTCTACCTTCTCTAGCAATCGTGCGTAAACTCACACTTGGGTTTTCCAAAACTCGGTCCAGTACATACTCTTCAACATCGGCAGAACGGTGATACTGCGAACACATGATTTGTTATTCACTCGAGGGGGCATGTCAATTTTGCATAGCATCAAACTGCTGAACAAAATCCATTTTTAACCCCAAGTTCCAAACTCGATTTAGTTTAAATGTTCGACTGGTCGTAATCAGCGATCATTTGATGGGTCTGCATATGTTTTAAGGTGTTTTAATGCTGAAAGCACGTATTTAGAGTTCATGGAACATCATTTGCCTGGCTTATTAGATGCTATTCCTGATTCGGAAAGAGCGGAAATCAATTTTCAACACGGTAGTTACTCTGCTCATTTTCAAATGCCGTTCGGAATTTTCTAACTGAATAGTATTTCCAATGTATTGGTCTTACGGGTCCCATTCCTTAGCCACCTATATCGCCTGACCTGACACCAGTGGACTTCTTTTGGAGATTCTCATAAGAAGTATACAAAACAGAAGTAACCAGTTTGCAGGAATTGCGCAACCGGGTTGATGAAGTAGTAAAACTAAGAAATGAAATTTCACTAAGAGCAACGGTTGCTTCAATTCTCAAAAAGGCCAAAGAATGCATCAGGTGTGGCGGCGACCAATTTCAGCAACTATTGTAAATTTTGAAGATTGATCAAACGTACTCATTGATGTTAGTGTAACTTTTTTGTTAATTATTTTTCCTTTGTTGAAAGCGCGGGAAATTAATGCTTTTTTATTTCTGCTTATTGTTATCTCTTGTGTTTTTCACCTAATAAAATGTAAAAATTATTATTTCGATACAAAAATATCATTTTCCTAAACAAGGAAATCAACATGCTCACGTGAAACTGAAAGTTTAAAACAGAAAAATTTCACTCTTCGCTCGTTTTCCTTTTTCAACCAATGATGATTTTCACACTGTTTCAAACAAAAGCCTGAATTTCTGCTGAACTTTAAGCCCAATATGATTTGTTGTTGTATCATCCGAAAGCTAGTGAAATGGATCAGTTTTTGGTAGATTTGACAGATTATAGCTCAAACGGTTGTTTCTGAAAATGTCGATTGAAAACTTTGGCGCCACTTCAATTCTGAGTGCGTCCAACGTTTCAAAGCTTGTAGCTCGCTGTAAAATGTGACTACTTTGATGGAAAAGGTATCATTTTGTAGGATTTAATCTGCTCTTTCCAAATATGTACTTATTTTCCTTGTAGGTCCTACAGGAATCTCAAATTGGTCGTTTTCTCAGAATTTTGTTTTTTCACTCATTTTTCTTATCTACCATAACTCGGTTACGGTTAAGGATTTGACACGATAATGGGTGGTTCTATATTCCGCTTGGGCTCTTCTATCACCCCCTTTCGTATGGCAGATTCGATCGAACTCACCCTGTATATATTATATAAACGGATGTATATTTGTGGGTGTGTGTATGTTCCTTACACAAATTCAGTTTTCGTCGGATTTTTTCCAAATTTGGTACAGAGGTAAAGTGATGCTCAGGAATTCATATAGAGGGGTTTTTAGAATTTTGAAAGATTCAAAAAGCTTTAAATTCATATTTTGAGCCATAACATTGCACTTTTCCACACCACCAGACTTTATTATCTCACAATATCAAAACGAGAGAAAGAGGAAAATAAAAGATGTATTTTCTTAAGATAATGAATTTATGCGTACGGACTTCACTAATCACTTTGTTATATTATTTTTAATTATCATGAATCAGTTTGAAACAAATCTGTTTCACTTGATTTACATTTTCATCACTCTAAACTAGCCTTTCAGGTTATTGGTTGCAAAAATGGCATAAATCGAAATGTTTAAATTTTTGTAATTTCAGCAACGAAATGAAACTTAATTTATGGTGAGGTAATGATCCTACTTGTGGTTATATTAGTCATAAAAATTATTGTAGAATTTAGTTCATTTATGAATGAAATAATCACTTTTGATTGAATCCTGAAAAGTTTCGTTAACTGGACATATGCCCTTTCAGAAATAATTGATTTATTCATTCGTTAGTGCTGACCGATTTCTCGTCAAATGGAAGGAATACACTAAAGTTTTATTCCATTTTCCACCAAATGAAGAAAAGCCCAAATTAAATTCTGCCAAGAATTAAAGGTTCTGCAAAAAGAAAATTTCAATTTTCAAAAGGTCCGCATTAAGCATTAAACACCAAAGTACATTTTAAATTTTTAAAACTTTCATGACTCCTCTTCCAGAACTGTACTGAGAAACATACAAGGGAAGTTATGGGGGGGGGGGGGAAAGATTGATGTTTTAAGCCCGAATACAGACCTTTTGAACACATTGAAGCTCGAGCTAACTTCTTTTTACGGCCAGCCACAAAAATAAGTTAGCGATCGTGGAACAATATTAGAATATCGTACCACGTGATTTTTATTGTTGTCTTGGCAGAGCAAGATAGCTGTTCTTCACAACTTTGCGCTCATATATGCGTTCTTAAGTTATTAAAAGATTCCAAACGTATGTCAAATTTTTGCAGTATGGTGAAGTGCGCCCTGCAGACTGGCTTGGTATCTGCCATCTATACCATAGTGGAACAGTACCTGCTCTATATTCTGTTCTCGTTAACCCTGGGAGCTCACACCGGCTTTTGCGCTCTTGCTCTTCTCGCCATCCTGCTCTGCATTGCTAGGAAGGAAATGCAATGCTTGCAACTCAAGAGCGTCGTCTTCAGAGGTTAGTTCCTTGTTATTCACAGAATCTCTTTACCACCACTTTTTTAGTTCTTGAACTGTCATAGAATCTAGTTCATCTTGTTAAGCCGGAAAGAGTTAGCTCCTAATATCTTTCTTCATTTTTATTTCGCCCCCCTATAATAATGTATTCATACTCGTAATGGATATTTCAATCATTTATTCTGAAGTTAAGTCGAATCTTATATGGGTGAATACAAAGCTCTAAGAGTAAAACGACGACAAGTGCATAAAATACAAATGAAGTAATAAAATAGAGTTAAAAACTCAGCAAATAGCTGTTTCGGGGCTGTCAAATGCAAGCCCCTTCATCAGTGCATAAAAGAAAGAAAAGTCCACACAATGTAGACCGAACGACAAATGAACATAATAAATGGAGGGAAGCAAAATAGACATGGAAACCGGAAACACATGCGTCATAGAACAGCAACGACACCTATAATGCAGAAAAACGTCACAAACAAAGTTTTTAAAGATAAGATTCCCCCCCCCCACCCCACCCTTTCCCTGGCGTTTGGAAATCTTATCTTAAAAATCTTTTTTCTATTTGTGACGTTTTTCCGCACTGTAGAGGCGTCGTTGCTGTTCTGTGACGCATGTGTTTCCGGTTTCCATGTCTATTTACTTTGCTTCCTTCCATTTTTGTTCATTTGTCGTTTGGTCTACATTGTGTGGACCTTTCTTTCTTTTATGCACTGATCAAGGGGCTTGCATTTCACAGCCCCGAAACAGCTGTTTGCTGAGTTTTTAACCCTATTTTATTACTTTATTTGTACTTTATGCACGTTGTTGTCGTTTTACTCATTCCATAGTACAAAGTTTTCGACTGCTTTTTTACAAAGCTCTAGGTTAGCATTCGCCAACGGATTACCAATTCAATGAAAATGACTATCAAAGTTACAGCCGCCAAAAGTGATCATATGTTTCTTTTTTGTTTTAAATAACATCGCTTTTCGACAATAAGCTTTTAATCCTATTTGAACCATTCTCTTGAGTATCTAGTAAATGTTATTTTGATTTTTAATATTTTTTTCCGTCGTTCATTTTAGACTGAAGTTTTCAATTAAAGTAACAAAATCAACGATTCCTAACATTTTTACATCTCCTCGTATTTAAAAATGACCCAATGCGAAAAAAACTAAAGAATTTATTATTTTAAAACAAAGTATATTTCTGGGACATTAGTTACGAACGAATGTCTGAATATTGGTACAAAAGAGAATTTCGTTTGAAAACTCAAATTTTGGGGCGAAAATAATGTTTTTGAAGCATATTTTGAGGAATTAAACTAATTTTTAATCATGAGATAGTTTGACAGGAAAAACCGATGTATTTAGAATGATCATTGCACTACAAAAATCAACTTAACAAATTCATTACACAAGGAAAGAATTGTGAAAAAACGTCGGTAATGCACCCGAACGCATCAGTTCGGAAACAAATCGATTCTTCTTCGATACAACCGACATGATTTTTACAGACATGACGAATTTCCAACAATATGATAGCTGAACGTCGCTACTTAAAGATTCAAAAATTAAAATGCATTATCATGTTCATGGCAATAAATTTATCTCTATTATGCAGAAGAAAAAAAAGAATTGCGTTTTAATTTGCACTGCCGACATGATCCTTCATTTGGTAAATGCCTGGGACGCGCCAAGCGCCTAGACCAGTCGGCCGATTTTCATGAAATTTCGCACACAATTAGTTCATAGCATGGAGGTGTGCACCTCGAAGCTATTTTTCGAAAATTAGATTTTGTTCCTTTTCTATTCCAATTTTAAGAAAATTTTACCGAACAAATTATCATTCCGTGGACGAGTGCAAATTACCATGGGCGAGCAAATGAACAGAGCAAATTGGCGAGAAATTCATCATCCATTATTTGTAAATATACAAGCTAACCAAATGACCTCCTAATTTTCTACTACGGGCATAGCCGTGCGGGTGCCGCTAGTGATCACATAAAAGGCTTCATCTCGCGCAATCTGTTGGAGCCAAATGAATGTTTTGACTAGAAATAACCATCCCGGAAGTCTGCTCCGGGGACAAAAAAACTTGGGACAAGTATAAATTATTTTTAATAAAATCGATGCTAATTAATTTTTTCTAAAACACAAGAGTCAGTCCTCATAGATGAACATAAATACGTTATTTCATTTAGTATTTATTTCTGCTGCGATGCTTTATAATGCACAGGATTTTTTTTTTAATTTGCAATTCGAACGTGGGGCATATTGCTGAAATGATTTTGAAGCAATAAAAAGAGTTCTAGTGTCATAGAATAAAGTAAAACCAGAAAATTTTGTCATGGACTGTATGTGCGACAACGTTTACTATATGAAAAAAATATGCATATTTTTTGGTTTTTAATTGGAAGTGCTTGGGAAATTCTTCTGGAACTTAAATTTAGCAATTTTCCTGATATTCACTCATACGTATATACAAAAAAAAACATGTGCGCCAACTCTGGTTTGTGTGTGCAGGATAACCAGAAGACCCCATAGCAACTACAGTCATGAACGTTGGCACGAATTCAATGCTCTAAGAGGGTATGCACCTCAAAGCATTTGTTTTTTGAATTTCGAGTTAGCTTTTTAAAATTAAAATTTTTAAAGCTAAAATTTTACCTATTAAGCGGATGAAAAAGCACCCACACAAATTTAAATTTTTATACCACTAGATTTTTTTTTCTGCCCAAGAACTTTTTTTTCCTAATTAATTAGAACAGGATTTATGAGTTCTCTCTCTCAGGATTCAGCACACCCTTCCGACGCCCTGCCTGGTGGGCCCTGGTCGCTACCTTCGCCTTCTTCGTCTCCCTGCCACTGTGGCTGGACACACAGGCACTGAAGTCTACAGGAGAACGCTTAGAGATCGGACCCTGCAACGTCCGTCACTCTGTCGCCAACACTTCCCCTCTGGTAAGCACGACTATAGCTATTTTAGTAACATAGACGAAGCCTCGACCCGTTTCCTTCTTTGCTGTGCAAGTGATTCAATAACATTTTCGTATGGTATTTCTATTATTACTACCTCATCAAGTCAATAATATTCATGAAAAGCTAAAACTGTAAAGTTTGGCACACAAGTTCTGAACAGCAATTTTGAGTAGGTAATACAACAAAAAGAAACGAGCTGATGTGTGCATCACATGACTTCTCTTTACACCAATTTAATGTTATTTCCCCATTATTGGCAATTTTAATGTGATTCAATAGTTTACTCTCTGAGTATCACCAGCAGTCGCCAAATTGAAACCAGATGTAAAAAAAAAAAAAAAAATCGCCACATTTGTCGCCTCGTTGGCGACCAAAAGCCTCGCGATATATCGCCAAGTGTCATCCAAATTGTAACACCACTTGAGTTTGCATTGAAATTAACAATGATTTCCCACAGAAAAGGTGTAAAAGTAAAAAAGATGTTCACGACTAGATCCCGCTAGGAATCTACCGTTCGTGAGTTATGCGAGATACATCCGCACATACATACGTACATACAGACGTCACGAGATAACTCGTTGTAAACAACTCGGGAATAGTCAAAATGGATATTTTGGGCGTCTATACGTTCTTGGGTATATATAGACGTGTTGTGGGGTCGAAAAAAAAAAAACTCGACATACATTCGGGGATGAGCAAAATGGAAATTTAAGGTCGATTGTTGAGTGAAAAAATTTTCGCGAATACAATACTTCCTTTTTTTGTAAAAGGAAGTAAAAGGAGGTGAATCTTCCAACAAAACGGTCAAAAAAATTCCGGAATGGTAAAAGATTCCTGTACAGACTACTGTTCCTTTTAGAGATATCGGCGGTATCATGCTACCGTGTGAAAATTGGCTCTTTTCAGGAGAGCCAAAGCACTGAGTATATTTTTCCCCCATCTGACGCTTTTAGTTATTTTCAATGTTTTAATTTTTATGGATAACTTTAAGAGTATAAAAACGATCTTTTTTGAAGAAGTTATAACCAGTAGCCTTTTCTGAGTGATGCGGCAAACATCGAATTTGAAAAACGCTTCTGACTTCTCACATTGGTTAGTTTAGCTTGGTGCCGACGATATGATCTATTGTTCGTCAAAATACAGTATTGTGGCAATTAATTGAGAAATGCATTTTGTAGCATGAAATTCAGTTTTTACATCTTTTCTATGAATATATTTAAAATTAATAATAATTGATGTGACCTCCAAGAGACTTAATAACATCATAGAACCGTTTCGGCACGGAATGTACAAGACTCCTGTTAACACAGTTTTAAGTTCAACGTATGTAGACCAATGTCAATAATAGCCGGAATTAGCTTGTCCATCGTTGTGTACTAAAACCTGTGAGATCGTTTTTTGACGATAATACATCAATTTTCTTCGAGATTCAAGTAGCATGAATTCCCGGATCAATCCAGTACAGTAAGTTTGTTTTTTGAGCACAAGTTGTTGATTTGCTTCAAAATGACATCGCGCGTTGTTTTGTTGGAAAAACGCAATTTTCGTTCGGCCACAGTTTAGACACGGTTAAAACCCATTATAGCTTCGTAACCGGTACTTCTCATCATTCCTTCCACGGGAAGAAGAGATTCCATCTCTGAAAACTCCAAAATATCTTTTTGGTTGAATTATTGGGTGCTTGATTGATGTGATGCTGATTAAGTGATTCTCCTTTGCCCTCTTCACAAACTTGGATCTAAATCCCTGAACCAGAAAGTCTATTTTGTCTTAAAAGATAACTTTTTCAGTCTATGTTTTGTATTTCCGTGTCTATGCCAACCTTATTTTCTTCATACGAGACAGGAGAAGCTGCGTATTTTACATCAATCTCTTCTCCGTCCGCGCAATATCTACACCAGTTGCCACCATGAACCTGGACAGGTCAAAACTGGTTAATCGAGGATTTATAACACACAGTCAGTGTAAATTTTTGCGATCACGAGCCGAAGTTGATCTTTTTTGGCTCTATTTTCTTGTTAGGTTGGTTCTAGAATTTTCTGCCGTCTGAAACTGCTTCCATACCTTCCCGACACTTGCTGTTCTCACTCATGCATTCAGGGCCGCCGTTTGGGGGGGGACACCGGACCTATAGTACCGGGGCCCGGAGCTCTGGGGGGCCCGTAAAGTAATGAAACAGTTTTTCCAATAATAATGTTAATAATTTCTCGAAAAAAATTAAGCTTTTGTTCATGAAGCGCTAAGCTGAAATCAACCTGACCACTGGAATTTGGCAACGCAAACTTTTCTTCTCCCGCTACAAAAACTCGTTAAGTCAATTTTTCCGCGCGATCAGCGTTGCCTAGGAATCTACCTTGGCTAGCTGCACGCTGTTTGTCCACTCGGCACATGTTGATGCGACCAATGGTCGCGACATCGCGACGGATAGGCGGATAGCGGCCTGGGAAACCACTGCTTCCAAGAACCACAAGACAATGCAAGCCAGCGTTTAGCAATGCGCTGTCGGTTACAATGCAATCCGCAAGGAGAGTCGGTTCGAAATCTCATTTTCTTGCGATTCGTGAAAGACGTAGTATTTCGAATGTGCTTTGATTTTGTTTTCACGGTAATCTACGATCTCGCTTGACGCGTGTTTTAATTTACGTGTTAGAGAAAGTTTTACTGCAGGTCTTGGTCAAAATGTCCTACAAACACAAATCAGGGGCTGAAAAGAAAAGGCTCCGAGCTGAAAAAGAAAAAAAAAGTGCTATTGGCAGGCAAGAGATTACTAATTTTTTTCAATCCTCTGCTTGTTTTTCTGTTCAACCGTTATTTTCTGGAACAACTGAACTGGAATCAAATCAACCAACTACTTCAGCGTTTGAAATAACTGAAGAAGATTCTCTAGGCTCCAAATTTGATGAAAATAGAAGTGAAAATATAAGTCAACTGGATTCAACTAGCAATGCAAATCTGAGTGATCCTGCAGAATGGCCGGACTTTATAAATGATACTCTTCCCTCAGAAATAATAAAAATTGGAGCTCCAAATTTTAATAAACTGTCTGCAGTTAAGTTTCCACGAGACCTAAACAAGCAACAGTTCCAAAAGAAGCTTCTATACAGCAAAAGCTCAAACCAAAGAGAAGAATTGCAGCGAGACTGGCTTGTATGGAGTTCTATGAATCAAGCACTTTACTGTTTCCCCTGCTTTTTATTTAAAAACTCCATTTCTAGTAAAGGCAATAGCAGTCTTGCGAAGAAAAGTGGTTTTTCACCAGCTCAAGTGCCTTGGAAAAAATGTTATTCTCGATTTCCCTCACATGAAGAAAGTGCAGGACATAAGAATTGCTATGTTTCGTGGAAATCTTTGGAGCAGTCTCTGGCTGGGAAGGGTATTGACAGCAACATCCAAACTCTGATAATGTGCGAGACAGAAAGATGGAAAGCAATTCTTAAAAGAATAATTGATGTTACACTTCATCTCGCTTCTCGAGGTCTCCCCTTCAGAGGAGATAATTCCCACATAGGGCATGTGAGCAACGGAAACTTTTTAGGATGTTTAGAATTGATAAGCCATTATGATGAAATAACTAGAGATCATCTGAACAAAATTAAACTTGAACAGGAACGTGGGGAAAGCAAAAAACATACGCATTATCTGTCATGGCAGAGCCAAAATGAATTTATTTCCTTATGTGGTGATCAGGTTTTGAAATTATTTCTTGCAGAACGTGAAAAGGCAATTTATTATGCTATCATAGCTGATGCAACACCAGATGTAAGTCATCAAGAACAGAATGTATTGATATTAAGGTATCTTTCTTTCTCATCAGATAAGAATTTGTTTGAAATTCAGGAGAGATTTATTGAATTACTGAATTTCTCAAAAAAAACGGGATTTGATATTGCTTAGGAATTAAAAAGCATGCGATTCCATTAGAGGATTGCAGGGGACAAGTATTCGACAATGGGTCGAATATGAAGGGCGCTGTGAAAGGAGTCAAGAGCCGAATTCTAAACGAAAACCCACTTGCTCTATTTTCACCTTGTGGGGCCCACTCGTTAAATTTAACTGGAGTAAATGCTGCAAAGATGTGTCCTCAAATAATGACATTCTTTGGTTCTGTGCAAGCATTATTTATACTCTTTGCAGCCAGTCCTTCCAGATGGTCCATTCTTTTAGAAGAGATACCAATTTCTCTCATGGCATTATCAGAAACGCGCTGGAGTTCTCGCATTGACGCTGTTCGACCCATCTCCTTGCACCGTCCAGGATTATTGAAAGCTCTCGATCGTTTGTGTGATGAACTACAATTAACCGAGAAGGCCTTCAGTGAAGCTCGAGCATTAAGAAAATACTTTAGCTCTTTTGAGAGCATGCTTATGTCAGCCTTCTGGTTAAAAGTGCTGTCATGTATTGACGAACGAAACGTGATTATCCAAACACGTGGAATTTCCCTGGATGTGGAACTGAACCTTCTAAATGATATCTATAAAGATCTCCAAAAGTTAAGGGATGGATGGCCTGCAATTTTTCAAGAAACAAAATTGGTTTCTGAAGCCATGGACTTGGAGATCGAATTTTCAAATTCAAAAAAACGAACAAAAAAGAGAAAAGTATTTTTTGACGAAGGAGCAGAAGTTGAAGAAGAAGCAATGCATCAAAGTACTGAACTCTTACCCGGTGAATATAAATTTCGAACAGAAGTAATTTTTACAGTTTTGGACTTTATTATAATTGATATAAATACTCGTTTTGAAGAAATGAAAGAAATTTGTTCTCTATTTAAACCAATACTGAAATATATGTCCTTAGATGATGAAGAAGTGCAAAAGCTGTCTGCATGCTTGTCATCAAAGTATGCAATCGACTTAAATAGTCAACTTGGAAATGAGATTATTCACATTAGAAACATTCATTCGTCAGTGTTTAATGAAGTAACTGAACTTTCTCCCCTAGTGCTTTTGAATGAGATTTACAACAGAAAGCTTCAAACAATATTTCCTAACATATGTATTGCCCTTCGCATATTCTGCACTCTCCCCTTGACTGTCGCCCAAGCTGAAAGGGCATTTAGTAAATTAGGAAATCGAATTAAAACATGGACTAGATCAGCAATTGGACAAGACAGACTAAATTCGCTAGCTATTCTTGGCATTGAGCACCAGTTGGCAGCACAAGTGGATTTTAATTCAGTCATACACGAGTTTGCGACAAAAAAAGTACGTAGGGTGAGAATATGTTAGTGAATGTTACTGACAAAAAAAAAAACCACTAAATGTCCATTCTGTAATCCAGACAGGTATATCTATATTCGTTAGAAGTTAAAGTTATGGAAACGTATGTAAGTTAATTTAAATATAAATTTAAAATCTCATGTTCGGAGAGATTATATGTATATGTTATTTTCGATTATTAATTTATATTTACTCTAGAAACTCAATACTTTCTCCTGACTGTGGATTATCTAAGTCAAATGTAATATGTATGTGTGGTAATAAATTCAGCATTTATTTCAATGATATTTCGACTTATAATATCATTACGGTACCATTGTTCGGCTTTAATTTTTACGTCTAGAGCTTTTTATTTCGTAATTCGGATTTTTTTTTCCCTTCGTTCATCCGGCTTCGCCTTACTGAACATTCATAATTCACAATCATGTAACTTCACTTATCTCAAACATGACAAATTATCCAATTTTTACCGCATGAAGTTACTGTATTTGAAAACATATTTTATAAAAGATGATTAAATTTTAAATTAACATTAAAATTAAAAAAAAAAACTATCGGCAACTAAACAATTGAACATCACATATGAATGCAATTTTAAACTACTCATTTTGAAGTTAATAAGTGTGTGAGTGAAAGGAAATGAAGCGCGACAGTTAAAAAAAGGATTGGGGGTGCGGGGGTCATGGGGGGGGGGCCGGAATGAAAATTGGGTGAGGTTCCAACTTGCCCAAACTGTCAAACACATCAAGATAAGCTTGTCACGTGGAGGACACCTCCCTCCTAATAAAGAGATCTGAAAGTCTGAGCCACTCCATCGCCATCTTTGCCCACTGCCTAAAATAAACTGTTTTGGCGATCCCTAAACATCGATAAATGCCAATACATGGTAGAAGGATTGCTTCCCATGGAGGTAGGAATGCAGGGGGGAACACGCCGTGTTATCTACTCCTATTGTCGAGTTAGAAGTACACTGTGAGTGAGTGGAGGTCATGTTGGGTGGTGAGAAAGGGGGAAAAGACTCGTATTACTATGACGAAATTTTCGCGTGTTTTACTTTTCTCGCTCAAATTGACAATGAAAGTATTTATTGCCTACATAGGAAATAAAAAAATAATGCACAACACAATTATATTTTAAGCTTTAAATTTTCAAACAATAAACTAATTGCATAATTAATGTCTTAAGTGAATTAAAATTATTTTAGTAACAAATGAATGATCAACTGATTATAAATGTTTTTTTTTTTTTTTTTTTTTCAATAAAACCCAATGATTTTCCCATAGAGAAGGTTACACAATTATCGAAATTATCAAAACTTTGCAGTCTATGTCCAGACTATAAAATTAGATTACAGCACAATGAAAAAAAAAGCAGCTAGAAATCAACAAGGATAAATAAAGGAAAAACATAAATGAAAAACTTATTTTGATAAAGTTACCAGAATAAGGATAAAAATAAAATAAAACTAACAAACTTTAGATTAGTTTTTAAAAAAGCAATCCCGTGTAAATAAATGTTAAATAGCATAAAACTCTGAACAACTTCTTGAAAACCTATCCACCCAGTTCTTTGAATTTTGATGATTCATTCATTCTTTCTTTATTATTATTATTATTTTAGAGATGCACGGAATACAGTCGAACCTCCATATATCGTACTTCCACATATCGAAATTTTCTATATATCGAAATCCTAGCAAATTTCTATGTTCATTACATAGAGAAATTGTTTCTATATATCGAAAAAATCTCTATATATCGATTTTTTTTCGAGACATTCGTAGATTTTTTTTCCTTTTTAGACTGTTAGTCTCATGAAAAATAAAGGTTAGGGGAGAAAATTATGTTCACTAAAGGTTGCTACGAAACTCATAAGGAATTTGGGGTTGAGGGTTGTGTAGATAGGTCGTTGTTTCGTTCTGGAGTTCTTAAATCCCGTCATATTTATTTTAAATATCTTAGTTGTAACCAGTAACATTGTAAAATCAGTTTCAAGTCATCCCTTTTGTTTGTTGATTATCGTTCCTAATCGTTTTAGCTGCAGTAAAAAGCATTCAAGTTAAGTAGATTATTTATTTACTTTTCTCTCAATTTGTCAAAACGAAAAACCCCTAATGTTGCGGATCAAGTTGAATTGCCGAAGAATGAAGAAGTATGAAGGTGCAAAAATGTAATTTCTGTTATTTTTTTAATTATTAACTTTCATTTAATCCGATGCTCTTATCAATTAGAAATTAGGTTTCATACACGAAAATTAGCTTTAATTTTAATGGTTTAGGAGATTTTTAGGATAAAATAAGATCGTTTCTATATATCGAAATTTCTATATATCGAATTTTTTTCCGGCAATTTGCTACTTCGATATATGGAGGTCCGACTATTCGGTATAATGTATATCGGCAGACAAACCGATTATTTGTTTTGGCAGAGTAGGGGAATGTGGGGCAAAGTAAAATGGTTAAGCTGACTGAGCTTTTTCAAAATGAACAAATTGGAAATTTGTTTTGAAAATTACAGTACATGAAAGAACATTGTATTTTATAATAAAACGTGCATTGAAATAGTATTTTTCATTTTCGGCGGTGAATTTTCGCTTTCAAAAAAGAAAAAAAAAAGTGGAAAAATTTCGCTTTATTTTTTCATGGGGCAAGGTGAAAAATGAAATAAGTTTGAAATAAAATGTTTTCTATTCGATTATAAAAAATATTTTTGGTCAAAGGAATCAGTAAATAAAAGGTTGAATGAATAAATGAAAAGATGCTGAAAGAAATAAACGAATAATTAATTAAATAAATTAATTAATGTATGGGGACAAATAAACGAATGAGTAAAACAGTGAATGAATAAGAAAATAAGTGTATGAATGAATAAATAATTGAATTACTAAATTAAGGTATGTTAATAAAGTAATTGAAGTATAATTTAAGATTTATGGGGGAAATTTTCCAGGAAAAAAGTATTTATTGTTTTTATAAACTCTGAAATTAACTTAAGGAGTCACCCACTAGATGAATGTCACCCGCCCGGGGCTGACCACCCCTTCTCAAGAAAGGTTTTTTTTTTGACTTAGAAAAAAGGGTTTTTTTTTTTTTTTTCTCTCAAGTACAGTTTCAAAAACTGAAAGCAAACGATTTGATCAACATCTATATGTTATACATTAAAGGAGAGCAAATTAATTCTATTCAATTATTTCAAAGCATGGGATTTTAAAGTATTCTTACTTATAAAATCCGAACTATTGGAAAACTTGGTATTCAAGTTTAGTTTCTAACGTTGTATGCATCTTAGGTTAGCAATGAAATACAACGCTAAATTTCCATAAAAAGGAATTAGTACTTCAATCTATGTTTTGAGGTTTTCCCCCTTCCCATCAGTTGGAGTGGATTGAAAAAAATAAATAAATAAATAAATAAATGGAGAAAAAAAAATTTAGGAGTCGGAGTTGGCCATTTTCCCTCCGACTCCGCAGCCCTGGTTCAAACGAACCTTTTGAAAGCGATGTCAAAAATCGCTTTTGAAAAATGCGATTAATAACAGATTTTTTTTTAAATACTAAGTACTTTTCATAATGCACTCAAAAAGACAAAATAACTTTTCCGGGTCAGAAAAGACAATTTAAGTATCCGTGTAGTTTTCAATTATTCCAAGAAAAAGACTTCACAAATGAAGAAAAGTACGGCTCAAGTAATGTAGAGAATGTTTATCATTTTCTAGCTTTTAATCATAAATTTGAGGGTTGAAACATGCATATTTTTCTTAATGGAAAAGTTTGATTTGAAACGACTTGAGCGCACTTTTCTTCGTTAGTGAAGCCTTTTCCTTGAAATAATTGAAAATTACAGGAATACTTAGTCCTTTGTTATATATTTGCCTTTCTGAACAAAAAAAAGTTTTTTTTTTTTGTCCTTTTGAGTGCATCATATGAAGTGCTTAGTATTTTTCAAAAAAATCCGTTATTTTGAAGATTTTCGTTTTTAAACAAAATTTTTATTTAGCGTTAAGTTGTACCTTAAGATTAAACAAATCATTTAGTGAAATTCCGAAGCTTCGAAGTTAGCTGAGATATAAGCAAAAGAATGGTTCACAACATACGTTTTGTGATAAAGAATCTAATATGTCTCTTTATTTAGCCCTGTTATCGATTATTGGCATGGATGAGGATAAAAACCCTAAAAAAGCAACGACAGTGAATAAATTTCATTCTTGCTCCATTGAAGTCTTTGATTCAAAATAGTCATTATGATTTCGATTAACAATACTGTTGCAAGGCAACAAAATTTGTAAGAATGGGTTTTATATTCAAACATTTAATGGGGAAATTACATGAAGTTTGATGTTTTCCATCCTAACCGAAAAAATAATTTTATTTTAGAATTTTAATTTTTCAACGTTTAGCTGTGCCATTAAATTAAGCAAATCATTAAAAGAAATCCCGAAATCCGTAAGTGGTTTAATTGCTGAGATATAAGAGAGAGCAGGTCTCAGATTTTTTCGTGACAACCAGGCCAAGTAATAAAAGTGCTTAATAAAAATGGGGGTTATTTATCCAATCTTCAATTTAAATACGCTGGAATTGGTTACTTGAAATTTGATGATGTTGCTAAAAAAATAAGTTTTAACATACTTTTTTGTGTATTTCCTGAAAATAATTGAACTCAGCGATCATGACCAGTTTTAGTTTTTAGTATGTCCCTGGCCTATAGCTCAGGGGCGTGCACAGGGCGGAGGGGACTCGAGATTTTTAAAAGGGGGGTTCAAATATATTTAGCACCGTAGGAGTTAACAATATGGAAGGGCGACCGTAAAAGTCATGTGCGACGGACCAAAAAATTTCTGTGTATGCCTCAACCATTACTAAGCTAGAGTGACCATAACTGGTCAAACCAGTGCATTTCAATTTATGTCAGAAAAGTGTATGAATCTTTGTTGAAAATGAATGAAAATTTCACAGCTATAAGAGTGCAAAGTTCTAACACCATGTGAATTAATTTTTACCAAGAACCAGAACTGTAACATCACAGTTCAAAAACAATCTAAGTGAAAAAAAAACCCTAAACCATGCCCATAGTTAGTTATTTAATGTAATGCAATTCTCCTGATTATTTTCATTTTTATTTTGTCTATTATATGCTAGTAATGACCTCTCCGAAAGTGGAAGCTGAAGCTGCTTTGATGTGTGGGAGAGAGTGTTTTGTTTGAAAAAAGTTACTATATGTTTAAAAAAAAAAGGCATTTGAACCCATGCACTCCACCAATTTTTGTTTTTGCGCTAAAATATAAATAAAATTATTGAGGTAAGGGCGGCTTACTAAACGCTTGTGTTTATAAATTAATACGAGTTGTAAACTTGTCTCCACATTCTACAAAAAGTATAATACAATTTTTTTTAAGATCATTTTTTTCTTTTTACAGATTTTTTAAAGACAAACGCAAATGAGACTTTTGCAGGGGTGTCCATCTCTAAATGCACAAGTATTCTCTACTCCATTCAAAAGTGAATATTTTGATCCGATCGGCTATTAATACTGAACTTTATTTGGAGCATAGAAGCATATGAGATGAGAAACGCGGTTTTCAAGATGAAAATGTATTTAAAAGTCAGTTGGCAAAGTCGTCAAATACGACCCCCCTCCCTCCTCACCCGCTGAATTTTGTTTAAATGCACAACTGACTATGTGCAAAATACTAATTATCAATTATTACAAACTAATTATCAATTATTACAGCTGTTATTCAGAAAAATTTAGAGAAAATAGCTTCCAAGTTCCTGATAAATCATTCAATGAACGATAAAATTAGCTATTTTAAAAAAGTGATTATTTGCTCTTTTTTAATAAAATATTATTAATCGGTTTTAATGAAGTGGATTATTATTTAAATTGGCATTTGATTTTTTAGTTTGAAGAAATAATTAATAAACTGAAAAATTAAGAATAAAAATAATATATTCTTAATTTTTCAGTTGAAAATAAACTATAAATGTTTATTATTTTCCATAGAATTAATTAATATTTTACTACTAGGGTGTTTTTAAAATTAAATGGAGACGCCGGTTTTCCCTGGAAGTGGATGCCTGAGTCGAATGTTATTTCCTGTCTGCTACCCTGACGATTGCTCTCAATGAACTTTCCCATTTTGCACAGGCACGTGCAACCAGTTTCACCACGTGGAACTTTTCAGAAGAACCCCCCCCCCCCCGAATCCCGAATGGTGCTAGCCCAGTTGCTCTCTTCTCTACCACTTTGAACTTTTCAATGGCAACCCACGCTCTGAACCAAGAATGGTGATAAAAATTGCGCCAAGCTAAGGCGCCAGATTTTTAAGCTTAGAAATTTACTCTTGAAAACAGCCTTAAATGTCCGAGCACCTAAGCTCCTCCCTTCAATCCCTACGTAGAGTTGGAAGACACCCGATTGGTCAATCGTGTTTCCGGTCAGTTGGGCAGAGCCCCCCGTGGAGAAATTTTTGAACCAAATGGGAAAACACCGAAAATTGGTACCGGGCCCCATTGCTGGTAGCGGCGGCCCTGCATGCATTTTACCTTCTTCTAACGTATTATAAGTGTTCTCTAAGCGCAATTACTTTAGCACTTGTTTCTGAGCTGATATCCATTAAGCAAATTATGAACTCTGCAGCAAGCAAAATACTCACACTGCGAAATACCTGCTACTGCAGACAGGGGTGGATCTAGAGGGGGGCCATTGGGGCCATGGCCCCTCCCAAAACCTTGTGATTGTAGGAATTTTTTTTAAGAAAAAAAAAGAAAAAAAATATTATGAGAAGATAACAAAATTTAACACATGCGTTTTACTGAAAAAGAAGCATAGGCCTTAATTGGGAGATAAATTATGTCCCTATCCTCAAAACAAAACTTTTATTTCCAAAGATTTTCTCCATATTTTAATCATTTCTTGATTCCAATTACAGATACTTGCACGATCTCTAAATGCTGCTGTTCTCAGAGTATACCTATTGTTCACAAGACCAAAGAGAGCGTAACTTTTTGTTTTTATGGCTTTAATTTCGAAACTAGGGAAAGAACCCGCTTTCACAAATGCCTTTATGTAGAAAAAAATTGCATTTTAAGTCTTTTATTTGGAAAAAATGTCAACGGAAGCTAGCTTATCCAGCCCTTTTCACTTAACTTGCTTAAAAGCAACTTAAATGAATTTTTTTGGGACTTTAATTACAAACGATTTTTGACAGGACCCCCTCCCTCCCTTGTTTGTATCGTGATGATAGTTTTAAAAGGAGGTTTTTGGAGGAGCTCACGAATTCTCCATTACTTTCTAAAATATGTATAAATATAGTAAAAATCGAATTT
Organism: Uloborus diversus; assembly: GCF_026930045.1. NCBI lineage: Eukaryota > Metazoa > Arthropoda > Arachnida > Araneae > Uloboridae > Uloborus > Uloborus diversus. The sequence goes on along the minus strand of NC_072739.1, from coordinate 73,353,278 downwards.
TTAGAGTTTTAAAGGCAAAATATTTCCAGGAAGGAAGGATTCTAAACACATTCACACTTTCTTTGCACAAGCAAACATTACCTAAAGGTGCATTTTTAGGCTGGACAGCTGAAGAACTAGAAGAGCAGCCCTCCTATTCTGACTTCTCAATGTATATATTCAGAATATTTTGGTTTCTAAGCTTTATTTTCAAAAAGTATTTTGGGGCCAGCGCCCGAAACCTGGCCTTTCTCCGTACATAATCAAAAATAGACAAAATGCGTTTTTAGTTTCCTAATTTTCAGAAATTACTCGGAATTTTAAATTTTGAAACATTTTCGAGGCAGAGTCCTAAAACCACCCTCTCAAGTAATGTATCGATACCCCGAAAATTGAGTTTTTAAAACTTCATTTTAATAAAATTTCTAGGGAGTTCGGAGTTTGTTCAAAAATTTCGAATGGCCCCTCCCAAAACAATCGGCTGGATCCGCCACTGCTGCAGATTTACAGATGGATTTTGAAGGCCTGCTACTTACCAGGTGTATAGGAACACGCCAACTACTTTAATAATAATTTCCATATGAATTGTAACTAATTTGGAATACTTCCTCGCAAGTTTACGCGTGCTAAAAAGAAAAAATGACTTTCTCAATTAATTGCTACAATACTGTATGTAACATAGAATATGATGATATAGTCAATTGTCCAACGAAAACTATGTGACTCCTCTATATCAATGTTTCCTTGTTATTAGAACTTGCCCTTTAATTTGTGACGAACTTCTTGGTCTTTATTTCAGGAATTTGAACGCCGCCGATACATCTGCCCAGAAGACACTGCTCATCTAGCATTCGACTTCCACTGTGTGGGAACGGCGGAACTGTCTCGGGCAGTGCACAAGAAAACTAGCCACTACAGTATCTGTGGGAAGCCACTGACCGATACCGCCCGGGCGGCAAGGGCGACGGCAGCCTACGCCCTACCCTGTCTGACTGTATTCTATTTTCTCATGAGCTGTTCTTTCCAGTTTGCATTGCAAGAGAAGAAGGTGGAGAATTGCAAGAAATGGCAATAAGACCTGCGAAGAAAAAACGATCCTTCTCTGTAGGGAAATATTTCTGCTTTGGACGTTTATAAGCTTTTTAAATGCGGAGAAGACTTCATCCAAATAAATCACCAAAAAGAGCCGTTTTGTTGCACTAATCCGTTTTCTAGCAGCGAACCGAAATTTTTACAACCGATAATTTTCGCTTTAAAAAGTAAGAAATTGTTTTTCAAGAGCCATCTTAGGTGTTTTTCCTTTTTATCAAAATATCACGCAATAATTTTTTACGCCTGTACTTTCTCAGTCTTCCGACGCAAAAGTTACGAAATTGCTGCGTTGCAATATGTGCTCTTGTGCAGAGAGAACTGATAACTGCTGATGCACCGAACAACCTTCTTTTCGTATTCTAAACTGGAAGTTGAAAATAATGGTACATCGGTTACTTTCTTAATTTTTTTTTATGATCTCTTAAAAAAGGAAATAATTTGCGTCTGAAAATAGGTAGTGCCTTTTTTTTTCTGAAATGGAAAGCCTTCGAAGCGTTTACCCTTTCATCTACAAACGGAAATCACGCCAAGTATAACATTTCATCTTTGACAAATGCAGTTCAATTCCACATGAGTCAGTAACTGCTCAGATGGACATTCAACGAGTTCCTATTAAAGTTGACGATAAATGTTCTGTTTTCGAACGGCACCCAGGTAACACACTTCGTTTCATAAACGTTTCAAAATGGTTGTTGACATTTTGACAACGATTTCAAAACGTTACGTGCGCTACTTGGGACACAGCATGTATAAAACTAAGACTTTCTGTAGTTAATATGAAGGAAAAGTGTTCGCTGCCATCGGAAAACGTTTTCTGATGCGTTCGAAATAAACGCAGGTGGATGAAAGAGCAGCTTACTTTGTATCTCTTCTTTTTTGTTTAATAAATGTTTATTTACATGTGGTTTATAAATGCTTTTATTTTTCATGAGATAAAATCCATTATTTGTATTCAAAAAAATTGCTAACGATTTTCTTCAGTTACTGTCGAATTCAGATTTGACAGGGTGAAATTGAAAGCTTGTATTACATGAGGCAACCGAGTTGTCGATATTCTTTTTAAGAAAGAAAAATTTGTTAAAACTTGGCAGTTCTTTAGCATTGGTGGATTGGTGGTAAAAAAATTAAAAAAAAAAAAAAAAAACTGATTTGTGTTGCCAGATGTAGCTGGGGAAGATCCAATAAGACTTTTAAATTCTTCTCTTTCACTACTCATATGGCAATGATATTGAAGCTTTTAACCATTAACTGGCGAGATGATTTTTTTTTTTTTTTTTTTTTTTTTTTTTTTTTTTTGTGGTAACGTAAGTAGCGAGATGAGATTCTTAAAACCCTGACATTATACTGCTCCCCGACAAGGAAAGAGACGCAACTCAAAAAAAAAAAAAAAAAAAAAATAGCATTGGAGAACATCAAGGTTTTACAAAATAGTAATTAGACGATTTAGTCCAAATATTACAGAACGCGAAAAAAATTGTTGTGTTGTTTGCTAGTTAGTTTTTGTTGTCTAAATTAATAATGCATACTTAAAAGCCGAACATTTTTCTTGTAAATTACAAAATTTTAATGATGTGTTCCTATTGATTTTAGAGTTTTTACACCACTAGTAATGTAAGCTAGCTTTGTGCGAGTTTTGTGGCAAGAAAGAGCATTAAATTTAGACTTTAAGGGAATATCTAATAATTTTTTTTTCCTAAATTTTAAGTTGTCACTTCGTTTGCCAATAGATCTAGAGCACTTTACAAAATTTAAAAAAATAAAGGAGGAAAACTTCAAATCTTTATGTAAATACAACTGAAACAGTAATGTAGGTGACATTCACAGCCATCCATATGTAAACATTACAAAACGTTCGAATGGAAAAAGTGCAATTTTTGTGAGGTAAAAGGTTAATAACCGCTCGGAGTTGCTGAGAACACTTTATGTTCAAGCAGATCTGTCATTCCAAAGGACCCCGTTTTAAAACAATTAGGACAATAAGCCAGGCACACCTGCAGGGGCCCCCATGAGCAGTACATTCGACAAAAGTGCTGTAGCGTTGCAACCGTACCCTTTCCCCCCCCCCCCCCAATTGCATATGCTACAGGCCAGGACAGGGTTTCCCAAACTTTATAGCCAACGGACCCCTTTCGTAGACCAATAGTTAGGTAAATCAGTCCCCTACAGGTAAATCAGGCCCTGGGTATAAAGAATACCTATTATACGGAAGAAAACAAAATACATTTAAATATGTACTGTTTACACTGTTTCTGAAACCCATGGGAGAGGGCAAATTGACCCTACCCTCTGACCACCCAAATGGCCTACGCGGGCCTGGAAACCGCGCGTAGCTATTGTGTTTAGTTTTGGTTACAGGAATTTTTCTGAAATTGCACAGATCAAGTTCTTTAGAAATAATAGGCTCCGAATGGTAAACTTCAACTGAAATGAGTTCTGACGACAAAATATTTATCTTAAAAGTGCCTGGGGGGTGTTACTCTATCATCCCTAAATCAAGCGGTCGAGAGTCCCTGAAACAGTTTTCGTTCCTCAATCATGACATCGAAAACATACGGCTGGAGGGCTGGATAGTGTTTTATATGCACAATAATGTAACATCGCTTATAAAAAAACTAAACATTTAATAACGCTACTACTTATTTTGTTACAACCATATTCAAAGGTATTAATTCATGGAATGCAGTCTTGTTGCCAATCGCTATTATAAAAAGTCTTGTTGCCAAAACATGCTAATAGATTACATTATTCCTCCCTTCAAAAATTCAAAAAAAAAAGTACCATAATTTTTTTTTGTATAATATGTGTCAGTAACCCAGTCTGTCTGGTGCATGTCGTATTCTCTGAGGATGCTTGTAAGCACCACTCTTGTTGTTGATTTCCTGAGATGTCACGTTTTGATTTTCTTTACTGTTTTCTTTCGGGTTTTCTTCTGCTGTTCTAATATTTTCATTTTCTAGCTGCCCTTTGTTCGCTTCTTCTCTAGATCTGTCTATTTCTGGGATGTATGGCCAAATTTCTTGCGATTCCAACTTTTTGCTATCATGATTACTATGATAATTATTGTCTTCGTCTTCCGATTCTTTAACTTGATCATATCCTCATTATGACAGCTCCATATTTGATCAATATGCCTCTTCCATACTACACCAGTCTCTTTTATTTTGCACAAATATACACTGTAACCTATTTTATCAAGTATCACTGCTTCAACCCATTTGTCATTTCGATCACGGTAGTTTCTGACCATAGCGTTCTCCCCAATCTCAAAACCTTTCCTAGATTTTCCTCTGTAATTCCTTTCTTGATCAGTTTGGTGGTTTTTCACTCGTTCTTCTAAACTAGGCCTTAAAAGATCTAATGGGTACGTAAAGCTCTGCCAAACATCAATTTTGCAGGAGTTTCGCCTGTAGTAGTATGAGGTGTGTTCCTATAATCAAACAAGGATTTATGAATTATATCTTGAACAGAAAACTTATTAGTGCTCTGTCGTTCACATTTAGAAGTGACTGCTTTTACAATCCAACTTTTCACAGTTTTCACTAAATTCTCTGCGGCACCATTACTCTGGGGGTGATATGGTGGAGTAGGAATATGCTTTACACCATTATTTGCTGTAAACTGCCTGAATTCTCCTAATCAAAGGTGGTCCATTATCCGAAACAAGAGTATGTGGTAATCAGAAACAACAAGCGAATATTCCTCGCAGTTTTTCTATAGTATTTTGTGCAGTCGTATTCGACATAGGAGCAACCTCAGCCCATTTGCTATGTGCGTCAATCAAAACCATGTACTTTTTTCCATACAAAGGTCCAAAAAAAAAAACGACATGAATTCTTTCCCATGGTTTCTTTGGCCAATCCCAAGGTGTGAGATTATTTCTGGGGGGCATGGTTTGTGTCTTTGAACAGCCATTGCAAGTTTTAACCAATTTCTCGATCTAACAAAGGCCACCAAAAAATTGATCTTGCTCTAGATTTCATTTTAACTATGCCTATATGGCTGTCATGTAGTTCTTCTAATATCCTTCTTATTAATTGAACCGGAATAATTACGCGGTAACCCCACATTAAACAACCTTGCTCACAAGTCAGTTCATTTCTACGATACCAGTATGGTTTAATCTCATTCTCTACAGTTGATTCTTCTACCTCTGGCCATCCATGTAATACGTAGTGCAATACGCGACTTAAAATTTTATCTCGACGTGATTCAAGAGCCACTTGGTTAAAATCAACTGGTATTTCGCTATTCATTGCCATGAAATTACAAATAGACTATTCTTCTTCTTTCACTGATTCGACCTTTAATGGTAACCTGGATAAGGCATCAGCATCAGCATTTTTTTCCGAATTAATGTACTTGATTTCAAAATCAAAACCTGATAAATGTAATGACCAGCGTTGCAGCCTAGTTGCTGCCATTTGCGATATGCCCTTTTTAGGACCAAATATTGAGACTAACGGTTTATGATCTGTAACTAAAATAAAATGTTTTGCTGTCAGGTATTGAGAAAATTTAGTTACTCCAAAAATTATGGCTAATGCCTCCTTATTTATTTGAGAGTAGTTTTTCTCACTCTTGGAAAGGGTTCTTGAAGCATAAGCAATGGGTTTTTCTTGCCCATTTGCAAAAACATGAGAAATTACTGCTCCCAGACCATAAGCAGAGGCATCACAAGCAAGTTTAATTGGGAGCGCAGGATCATAATGCGCTAAAACTCTTGCAGAACACAAACAAACTTTTACTTTCTGAAATGCTTGCTCACAGTATTTATCCCAAACCCAATGGGCATTTTTGTGCAGTAATTTATACAATGGATGCAGAATATTTGCAAGATTTGGAATAAACGCTCCGTAGTAGTTTATCATACCAATAAATGCTTTTAACTGTCCTGTATTCTGAGGTCTCGGGACGTTCTGAATAGCGTCAACTTTATCTGTTAGAACATTTAAATCTTCACTGCTTATCTTATACCCAAATACTCAACAGACTTTTGAAAGAACATACATACACTTTGCTTTATTAATTTTAAGTCCACTTTCTGCTAACCTGCTCAAAACTTTTTCTAATCTTCTGTTCATTTCTATTTTATCCTGCAATTATAATATCATCTAAGAAACATCCCACGCCATCTAAGCCTTGTAATAATTGGTCCATTAATCTTTGGAACATTGATGGTGCAGAAGAGACTCCGTAAGGTACTCTGTGATACCGACATAGCCCTTTGTGAGTACTTATTGTTACAATTTTTGAGACTCATCATCTAGCAGAACTTGTTGATACGCTTGCGACAAATCCAGCTTAGTAAATTCTTCACCTCCTTGCAGTTTATTAAATAACTCTCCAATACGAGGCAAAGGGTATCTGTCGATTTCTAGAACTGGGTTTAACGTTACTTTGTAATCCCCACAGATTCTTACAGTATTGTCTGTCTTAATAACTGGCAAAATAGGTGTTTCCCACTCACTGAATTCCACAGGAGACAAAACTCCTAACTGTACCAGTCTATCTAACTCAGTTTCAATTTTTTTCCTCAGGGCAAAAGGTACTGCTCTAGGCTTATAAAATATAGGTTTTGCTTGCTCTTTTAAGTTCAGTTTAAAACAACCTTTTGTAAAAGTGCCAAGACTCCCATCAAATACGCTTGCATACTTTTCTAACAGATCCTTTAAAGAGTAATTCACATTAATGCAATTAAATGATGGAAATTGCACTTTTAATGTAGCAATCCAGTCCCTTCCCATCAAAGGAGTACCTCCATTGAGAAAAACATATAAAGTTAAATCATGATTTTCATAATGGAAATTCACATTTACTTTGGCTGTACCCGAAGGTGTGATAGGATCACCTGTATAACTTCTAAATCTATGTGCTGTTTTGGTCAAAGGTACGTGAGATAAAAGTTTTTTATACACATTTTCAGGAATTGCCGAGATTCTAGCACCTGTGTCAATTTCCATGATCATTGGAACATTCTCAATTAAAACTGTTTCAGTAAAAGGTTGTGTGAAACTTGTGCATTTTATATTAAACATTTGATCATTAAACTTTTCTGAATCCCTAAAGTTAAGAGAAGTTTTGTTTTTAATATTATCCATAAATTGTTCCTCACTAACGTTTTCCTGAAAGGCATTAAGTGATTGCGCATCATTGTTATCAAAATTATCACCAACATAACTGTTACCAAAATAATGTGCAGGTCCGGTATTATCCTTAAACTTATTACTCTTCTTAGTACACATTTTACTCAAATGGCCTTTAATTCCACAGTTGTGGCATTTATATGAGCGAAAACGGCATTTGTTTATATTATGGTTCAATTTACCCCAGCACCGACATGTTTCGGATTTATTTTCAGGTACCCGATGTTGGTGGAACTTTCTCGAAATTTCATCAACACCTTGAACTCTGTGAAACCCATTAGATTGTTTGTCCTCTCTCACTTCAGCGGAGTGGAAACGAGCAGCCTCCATAGTTGTGGCGATCTTTACTGACTTTTGAAAAGTAATATTTTCAGATTCACAAAATAGTCTGTCTAAAATTGAGCCACTACGGAGACCAACTATAAAACGATCTCTTAAAACTTCATCTAAAATGCCTTCAAACTTGCAATATTTTGCCAGTTCTTTCAATTTTGCACTCCAGTTGGCGATATTTTCATTTTCACGTTGGGATGCTCGATGAAACTTATACCCGTTCAGCAAATACCGATCTTTTTGGCGCTACATGATCACTTAATTTTTCAACAAGTTCATCGAATTCCAAATCTTTGAGTTGTTTGGGTACACGCATAAATTTTGTAACAGTTCATAAGTCTCTTTCCCTACTGAACACAGCAATATACTGGCTTTCTTTTTCTCATCCGTAATTCCGTTGGCGATGAACATCTGTTCCAACATTTCATGGTAAACGGCCCAATCATCTTTTGATGGGTCAAATTCTTTCAAGTTTCCAATTAAACTCATTTTTCACAGGTTAATATGGATGAATTTATTTTTTTCTCGTCGCCACTGTTTTATATGCACAATAATGTAACATCGCTTATAAAAAAAACTAAACATTTAATAACGCTACTACTTATTTTGTTACAACTATATTCAAAGGTATTAATTCATGGAATGCAGTCTTGTTGCCAATCGCTATTATAAAAAGTCTTGTTGCCGAAACATGCTTATATATTACAGATAGGTTGGCCTATTATGTTCGCAGGCATCAAGCATAAGAAATTAAAACATTTGTACACCACAGAGATTCCCGTAACCTGTCATGATTAGGTTGGTTTGATTGGCTTTTTTGGCGCAAGAGCCTTAGTAGGTTAATAACTGCACCAAACGATTGTTAAATAAGAGAAAGGAGAGCCAAAAAAAGTAAATTTTATTATTAAAGAGCAAAACCCATAAAACTTCGAGAATTTTGAAAAATTTTCCAAAATAAACACATAAACGATTAAATCTTGAATGATGAGCCGAAAGGAGTAACTGAGAAACAATTTTGAGTAATATAAAAAATATTAACAAAGCAAAGACAAGACAAAAACTAGTATGTTGTGGCCATTACGAAACTTTCTTCTATATCTTTCTTTTTTTTCTGATTCCTCCCCATGCTTGACGAGGAAGCAATATTCCCAACAAAAACAAAATTACACATGCAAAAACTTGACGACCATCCCAATGTCTGAATTATTGCAAAAGCAAAGCAAAGAGCGAAAATTGAAAGTTATTTTAAAAGCCTTGCTTGAATTAATTACAAATATTTTATTTGTTAACAAACATAAGATGGCAACAGTTAAAAATTTTAAATCATTGAGATAATATTTCCGATCATTTCCATACAATTAAAGTCACGAGAAATAAGCAGACGACAATCTATTACGATTTATCTTTCTTATTGTTGCATTAATAAAGCTATTTTTATTCGCTAAAAAATAATGATAATAAAAATAAATCAGCACCTCTTGACGCGATTGGCGCCAAAATAGAACCAAAGCCTGTTTACATATGGATTCACATATATTCCAAATTTCAACCAGAACGTAGCATTACTTCTTGAGATAGGGCACTCACAATGGAAAAAAAGAACGGGCGATTGCGCTACCCCCTTTTTAGCTGTTGACACCAAAATAAAATCAGCTCTTATACCAACTAAGGGCTACTTGCCGATAAATTTTTCTTTCATTCCGTTAATTATTTCTTGAGATACAGCAGTCACAATTGACGACAAAAAACGTTCTATAGCTCAACCCCCGTTTGAGTTATTGACACCAAAATTGAATCAGCACCTGTTCCTGTTACTGGCAACATATGGACCAAATTTTGTTTGATTTCGCCAGTTACTTCCTGAGGAATAGCAATCACGCGTAACTCAAAAAACGTCCCATTGCTCCACCCCCCTTGGAGGAATTCGCGCCAAAAACCAATGGACACAAGTTCACATAGGGGCACATATGTGTACCAAGTTTCGTTCGATTTCATGCGGTAGTTTTTGCAGTAGAGCGGCCACAAAAAACTGGTCACACACAGACGTGACACACATACACACACACACACACACATACACACACACACACACACATACACACACACACACAGACAGACAGACATTTTCCAAAAATAGTCGAAATGGACTCAGCACACCTCAAAACGTTCGAATCCTTCGAAATTCGAAAATTTGCACGAATCCAATACTTTCTTCTATATATTAGATATAGAAGAAAGTAACAAGGACACGGTTAAAACGATTTGATGAGTCTCTGAGGAGAAATTCATTCAAATTTTGAAGGTTTACACGAATTATAACTAGTATGTTGTGGCCATCACGAAACTTTCTTCTATATTTTTCTTTTATTTTTTTTTTTCTGATCCCTCCCCATGCTTGACGAGGAAGCAATATTCCCAACAAAAACAAAATTACACATGCAAAAACTTGCCGACTATCCCAATGTCTGAATTATTGCAAAAGCAAAGCAAAGAGCTTAAATTGAAAGTTATTTTAAAAGCCTTGCTTTAATAATTACAAATATTTTATTTGTTAACAAACATAAGATGGCAACAGTTAAAAATTTTAAATCATTGAGATAATATTTCCGATCATTTCCATACAATTAAAATCACGAGAAATACGCAGACGACAATCTATTACGATTTATCTTTCTTATTGTTGCATTAATAAAACTATTTTTATTCGCTAAAAAATAATGATAATAAAAATAAATCAGCACCTCTTGACGCGATTGGCGCCAAAATTGAACCAAAGCCTGTTTACATATGGATTCACATATATTCCAAATTTCAACCAGAACGTAGCATTACTTCTTGAGATAGGGCACTCACAATGGAAAAAAAGAACGGGCGTTTGCGCTACCCCCTTTTTAGCTGTTGACACCAAAACAAAATCAGCTCTTACACCTACTAAGGGCTACTTGCCGATAAATTTTTCTTTCATTCCGTTCATTATTTCTTGAGATACAGCAGTCACAATTGACGACAAAAAACGTTCTATAGCTCAACCCCCGTTTGAGTTATTGACACCAAAATTGAATCAGCACCTTTTCCTGTTAATGGCAACATATGGACCAAATTTTGTTTGATTCCGCCAGTTACTTCCTGAGGAATAGCAATCACGCGTAACTCAAAAAACGTCCCATTGCTCCACCCCCCTTGGAGGAATTCGCGCCAAAAACCAATGGGCACAAGTTCACATAGGGGCACATATGTGTACCGAGTTTCGTTCGATTTCATGCGGTAGTTTTTGCTGTAGAGCGGCCACAAAAAACTGGTCACACACAGACGTGACACACATACACACACACACACACACACACACACACATACACACACACACACACACACACACACACATACACACACATACAGACAGACAGACATTTTCCAAAAATAATCGAAATGGGCTCAGCACACCTCAAAACGTTCGAATCCGTCAAAATTCGAAATTCGAAAATTTGCACGAATCCAATACTTTCTTCTATATATTAGATATAGAAGAAAGTAAAAATGGTTCTGCCACGCAGGGTAGGATGAAAACTAAGTCTTAACTCCAATCGAGACTAACTTCCTCTCTAGTACTACTTCCTTCATAGTATTATGGGGTCCCCTCTTGTACTAGCTTTCCCAGTGCACTACATACTTTTCAAAGTGTGTAGTGACGTAGACGACTGTAAATTGATAATCAAGGCATTGTTTCAGTTTCTAAAGACAATGCCCCGACTACCACACAACTTACAGTCGTCCAAGTCACTATATCACCTAAAGTATTGGCATACTCTCCAAAATTCCAATTTTTACGGATTTCTCAAGGAATCGGGAACCAACTGCTCTGCAATTGTTTTCAGTTAAAAGGTATACTCCACCTGTCATTTTTCAATAAAAATTAAATCTACTATGCATTTAGGGGACCAGCAACTAATTGAGAAAACAAAAAAAGGTTTTTGATCATCCTTCATTGTAAATAGCTGGGAATAATCTATAAATTTCAGAAATGAGTTTACAAACTATGTCGTATTTAATTTTACATTTTCGTGAAAGTATCTCTCATACCCGGAGAAATAAGCTTTTCTTTCAAAAATACAAATTTTCTTTTCAGGTTTTCGACTTATAACATGCAGAGTTTTCGTCAACCCTTGCTAAACTTTCAGAATATTTGACATCATACAAGACAAACATAATAATACAATTTGAAATTAAAAGACTGAAAATTTGCTGAAATAAGAACGTTTAGAACAATTAACCTTCGCTGCGCATGTGCGGAAGATATCATTTTATAACCTTCATAATCCAAAGACCAAAAACTATCAGGCATCTAATGAGCCGAATTTTCAATAATTCTTGGATAGGTAACGATTCTTAAGGGAGCTGTACCAGAAACGACAGAGAGTATGTTTCTATGTATTGAAAATTTGTGTGTGTACATTATCAGTATAGTCTATAAATTAACTACTTGAGCTATCAATCACGTATGAACTACTCATTCATGTCCAAATATTTCAAAGTTATCAAATTAAAATAATAATTGTTTTTCAAAATGTTTTTTCAATACAATATATAGAGCACAATATGCTAATTTAAGAAGGTGCAATGAAGTTTTCACTTCTGTTGTGTGCTAGCTAGGTTGGCAATTTGGGGTGTGCTGCTTCACTTTTCCAACTGTACCGTAATTTGGTGTGAAGTCCGACCTCCACAGTACACACATGCCATAAGGACCCGTTTATAGGGTAGGCAACCATTCACAGCATAACAGCACATTCACTTAAAGGAAGGACAAGGACAGGAGAGAGAAAGTACGTCCATACCCGAGCCGGGATTCGAACCTGGACCTTCCTGTCGCAGTCAGACATCTCTGACCACTAGACAAGGCATGCTGCTTCGTTTCTGTTTTAGTGTGAATTAACTAGTCAAATTACTCAATTTCAAAGACCTGTATCTTTTTTACAAACCTAATGCACAAAACAATATATGTAATATGCATAGTATTTGAATGGAATATTCAACTGGCTAAGAAATTTTATTTTTAATACCATCCCCTTTTGGTTTACAGGGGTCTAAAAATGTCATTTTCTTAAAAAATCTTTGAGAGGCTGTAATCTACAAAGAGTAAACAAACACATTACTAAAATTACATTTTCTTAATAGCCTAATTCCAGTGATTAGTTTTAGTCATTTTCATTTGTGTTTTCGTCCCCTAAACGAGTTATCCCCTTTTGAAGTGAGTAAAAATTTTGCATTTGACTTTGAAATTGAACCTATTGTCACTATTTCAATTATTCAGTTACAGCCACGTAACTCCGCATGTAAGACTATCATCTTATGCACTTTAACATCAAAGTGTAAAATTAACTTCAAAAAAAATGTAATTAAAATAGATTTTTACCAAAATGGCAAAGTTCTGAAAGTCCCATTTTTGAGTACGAAAACGATATTTGATGACCTCCTAAAAATCAAAGGTCCAGATAAGTGCTATACCAGTGCTATACCAAAGGTCCAGATAAGTGCAATTTGCTATGCTTGCCCATGTTACGGTTCAGGGACGTAACTAGAGGGGGGCAGACGGGGCCAGATTTTGGGGGCGCTAAACTGACTAAATAAATGCTTAAATTTATTTTTTAAAAAAAAGGACAAGTTATTAGAAGCCACTCGCCTCCTTAAAAAACACGCAATGCAGGCGCTGGCAGAAAGTTTGCATGGTTAAACGTGAATAAAGAGTGGGAAAGATAGACAGAGAGAGAGAGAGAGTAGGAGGGCGCAGTAAATAGCATGAATGTGTTTTCCTAGAGTGATCAGTACTTGTTATATCTTATGTAAGAATCTCCCTCTCGGAGGAGAAATATAGGAGCAAAGCTGAGGGTACAAAACAGCGGAAATGCTCAAATGTCCTTTTTCTATACTATTAAACATCATAAAGTCGTCAACATGATGTTTTCCTCTCAGCTTTTACGATGACGAGAACTTTTCTACCCCCCAAGGGCCTAAGGGAAATCATTACTCTGTTCCCTTGGTCGTAGCCCATGGCTTAGGAATTGGAGCCACTATGTTTATCCAACAGAATAATTCTCTAAAGAGTATCTTCTCTAGCTCGTATCACTTACTTTTTTTCTGCTTTTTATTCCGTTCTCAGGATATGTTTTGCTCATCTTGTATAGTTTTAACTCAATTTTAAGATATGTCGAAAATACTATCTGAAGCTGAATTTAGAAAGAGAGCGAAAGACCACGAAAAAGAGCCCCCCAACGATCTTCATCTTATTTATCACCGTGGTTAAACGCTAAAGACGTTAGGAGAGTAGTAAGGCATTGTTTATATAATTTGAATGATGTAATACAAATTTGTTGAATTTTACAATTTTTCTCATTTTTGGAAAAAAATCTCGCACCATAATAATGGAGATTCAATTCAAAGTTCGGGAGGCTGCCAATTTTTCTTTAGAAAATACAAGGGTTTTTTGGGGATAAATTGAATTAAAAAAAGAAATTTCGACTTAGTTTCAATAGAATTTTTCCACCCACACAATATTTTAAACATGCTTAAATCATCAAAGTCAATCAATGTGTCAGAAATCAGCTATTTTTTACGGCTCTAAACTTGAATTTTCTTTGGTACTTATGATTCATATTTATGATTACAGTAGAACCTCGTTTATCCTTGCCCCAGTTTATCCAGATCACCGGCTTATCCAGATCAAATTTTGAAGTTAAAAAATATATCCGCTTAAGGGGAGTCAGTACTACCCTAAATACTTTCAAAAATTCGATTTATTATTTTTATATTTTTGAATTTACATTTCAATACCTTTTTAATGATACAAACTTCTTGATCGTGCTCATATTAGAAGTAAAGTTAAAATCAGCTTTAAAAAAATGTAAACCTATTTTGATGCGGTATGATTTTCTCCTTAAAATTGCAATATCTCGAAATGGTATTTTTGAAACTAAATGTTCCTTTTTCTCAGAAACTAAATTGTAATAGGCTTTGAAATTTTTACCGCCTATTCAATGCATCTAATTGCATATACTGAAGTAAATTTTTTCTCATATTCGAAAAATATTTTTTTATAAAGCTGATTTCGTGTTGCAAAATGGCATTTTTAGAAAAAAATAGTGACTTACAAATTAGGATTTTTTTTTTAAAAAACTAAGTTTTCTTTCTGTAAAATTTCACTTCACTATAGACAAAAGAGTCTGCGCTTAAGGTACATAAAAAATTTCATAATTGTATCTTTAATAAATTTTCAGAAAAAGGTACATGAACATGTGCAAATTAACATTGACGGTATAGGGAGTACTGACTCCTCTTAAATGATAATTCTAAATTATGATAGCCGGAACGAAACTGTCAATGTACCAAATATTTGCTTCCTTTTTTTATTAAATACACAACTCCTGCATAGGACGTACAATAAATTACAGTCATCTAATAAACAACATGGTATATTTGGAGTGTCAGTCCTACACCACAGCACCTGAACTATAAATGATTCAGTGTTTTCGAGTAACAATCTTATGTAATTTTGTTAGTGTTATTTGCTGTTTATAAAAGATAAGTCTGCTTATTTACAAATGCGTTTCACGAATTACCCGGTGTAGTACTGTAAATGAAAATTACCTGGATGAAAGCGCACTTAAAACATATAATATTAACATTTTTAAGATTTGTGGGGTTTTTTTTTTCTTTTTATTTTTTAAAGGTTAACAGAAAGAGTTTTATCTCAAGCACATTAGGTTTGTTTTTCTCTGTTAACTGTTTCTCAGATGTATACTATATACCAGAGTTGGGGGACGTGCGTTCTTTTATGAAAATTAGCTGTAATAATTAATATTTAACTGTACAGATTGCGACAATTTAAAATGTATTGCACATTTAAAATTATTTTTTAAAAGAAATAATGCAACAAGTTGTTAATTACTCTTGTGGAAATACAAAAATAGTTTTCCTTAAATAATTCATATGTAAATAATAAATAAAATACTTAATGATATATACCCCCTATCGCTATTTTTAAAAATGCAATACAGTGATAAGATAAAGCTATATAAGAACTTATAATTACGTAAAAGTCGCATTTATATATGGCATTATAGGCAGCGGACTCCTTTTTCACTGACTAATTTAAATGTGGCTTCCGGTGGTGAAATGGTTCAAAAATGATACCAAATGGAACGTTATTTATCATTTTGTTTTACTGGTTAAAGAGCACTCCGTCACAGTGTAACGAAAAGTTACATTACAAGATACGTATAAGTTGCAAATGCATTTTGTGTAAAATTCGCCCTTGGCTCATATGTAACAGTCTCCTCCGTGATTGTGCTCCATTCACGTTGAAATTTGATAATTAGAATAAAATTTAAGTTTTATTTAAGATATTAATTTTAGGTTTAAGTTTTTGTTTATTGTATATAGTTTACCATGTTGTGCGTTTAGTCCAATATGTTTTTCTGTATTGCATATTCTGGAGCTTAAACACTCTCTTTTTACATAAAATACACCGCCAGCTCTGCGGTGTATTTTATGTATTTCTGCTTTAGCCCTGGCTAATGGGCGATAATTTACTGAATATACTCTCTTTTTAGTTTGTAGTTTATTTTTTTGGTCTTTTGACCATATTTATTGAATCTTCCGCGGCTGGTGAGTTCTGGATTCAACCTTTCAACTTTTCCCATTAATTTCTGCTTGTATTTTTCTTTTTCTCATAATTTTATTCTTAAAAATTGTTTAAAACTTGTTATTTGGCTTGTATATTTTATATATTTACTTGGCTTTTTAGTTTTGCTGCGTTGCGCATCTATGGGCTTTTGATTTGGTCTTTTCAATATTCTTCACTTGTATTATAATTATTATTTTTATTATTATTATAAATTATATATATATATATATCGAGAGAGAACGTGTATTTTGTTGATTTTCTCTGTAATGTACGTTGAGGAGTCCTGGCGTTGGCGTTATGAAGTTTCTCGGAGATATTTTTTTTTTGTATGTGGTGGTGGGGGGGGGGGGGGAAATGAGGTCTTGCCCCTGTTCGAAAATGACCTAGTTACGTCCCTGTTACGGTTCCACGCGATGATAATTTGGTAACTTACTCGCCCACGTTGTGATCATTTGCTCGGTGAAAAGTTCTTAAAATTGGAATAGAAAAAGAACAAAATCGAATTTTCGAAAAATCGCTTCGAGGTGCACACCCCCATGCTACAAACTAATTTTGTGCCTAATTTTATGAAAGCCTGCCGAACGGCCTCGGCGCTATGCTCGTCACAGAGATCCTGACAGAGATCCAGACAGACTTTCAGCTTTATTATTAGTAAAGATTAATCATATGTTTTCCATTCGAACGAAGTATTCTGTTTTTAGGATGTGCCTTAGTCCCTCACCTCAAGAGAAGGTGAAGATGTGTAAACCGAGAAGAATTGTGAAACAAATTCAAAATAATGCTGCTCAGTTAGCGTAGTAACCAAAATTATTTCTATACTTAAAAATCTCATATTTTTTCGAAATTATCAAAATCATAAAAATAACCCATAAAACTGATACATCACAGTTCAACTCACATAGCCTCATAAAATAACTGCTCATTTATTCTGAAACACCATTTATTTCTTACTGGTGGAATAACCAACAGCTGTACCAGCCCTCAAAATTAAATTTGACAAAGTGTACCAAGTATGGGCACTTGACTGTACCTTAATTGTTAAAAACAACAGATTTTAGCAATTATATAACTGAACATGTTATTTTTGTGTATCGAAAAAGTCAGGAATTATATCCAATGTGTTAGCATTTTAAAAAATTATTTGAGAAGATACTTGATGAAATTAAAAAAAAAAAAAAAAAGAACTAACTTTTATGCAGCAAAAGCTGTTTATTGCGTCCTCTCATATCTTGGTGCCTGAGGCAATTGCCGTGCTCGCCCTTTCTTCGGAGGGTCCTGCTTCGAACTGTCCACGCACCCTAGAAGGAAAAAAAAAGGTTCTCGTTCATACACCCCTCTTAATTAATTTATCAGAAGCGTTATGCAGGGTGTCCGAAAAGTCCTTGAAACATTTAAAAAATTCACAGAAAACCAACAAATTGTCGTATGAATTTGCGGTTTGCACCATAATACTTCATAGGTTAAAGAGTTTTTATGATATCGAAAAAAAAAAAAAAAATTAAAGGGGGGAAAAAAGGCATTTCGCAGCCAGGGTGTCAGTATATGCTATGCTTGTAATTCTTCGTTTAGTAATTTTCATTCCTTCAGTATATGCTATGCTTGTATTTCTTCGTTTAGTAATTTTCATTCCTTTTTGCGCTTTTCCATGTCAACAAAAATGATTTAAAAGTTACTTTTAAATCGTTTTTGTTGACCTGGGAAAACGCAAAAAGATTTCTTATACGCTTTTCTCTTAACCGTCAAACCCGAACACCTTTTTTTGCTCATAGATATTTCAAAAAAATATTCATCACTGAATATAATACTTTTCCAACCTTGTTGCCCCTGTATAAGCTTCTCTTTGCCCCAGGAGAGTCGTGCACGTTTCGGCTTCATGTTTAACTTTGGTCTTACTTCGTAGATACGCAATTAAAACCGTCCAAGTGTAGTTGGAGTGGACAAGATAAATATAGATTCTTTCCAACACCTATGGTGGACGTAAGAAGCATTTTTCGAAGATTATTTTGGACGATTTACGTACTTTAATTTGGGTTCGTCTTTGCCAGATGTTACAATTTTTCTACCTCGTTTACTTCGATTAATTTTTAGTTGGTCAGTCCTTCTATATTCCTTTAAAATCTTACATACCATCGATTGTAAAACTTTCATTTAAATTGAGTTGGATATTTTTTCTCTAACTTTACGAAATGATACAATATGTAACTTCGTTTTTGCCTATTTATCACCTTGAAGACCCATTTTCAGCAATAAAAGGCTTTTAAAAAAGCATAAAATTATCCGGACGCCAAGCTCCGTACTTGTGAAAAAGTATCGGTTAACAGATATGCAAATATTTTCGCTACTTTTTAAAATTCAAATTGAATGAATAGATTATTCTAATTTTTTAACCCAATACAAAAAATCTATTTTTCCAATATGTTAATAATCCATAATTTGTTAAAATAATATCTCAAAAGTTGTTTAAATTGATTTACCCATTCATGAATAACAAGTTTTACTTTTTTTAATTTGCTTTCGTTCATTTTTCCCGATTCAGGGACAAGTTTTGTTCAAACAGTTCTGATATTCCATTATTATGAATTTGGGTTGTAGTAACTATGCTCGATGTTTAGCGGTTTTCATAAAAGATCTTCTTCTTTAATCCACAAACCTTCTAGACGTACACAAAGCCTTCGAAGAAAGAATGTTTGTTGTAAAAAAACAATGAACGTGTCTTCTGTAATTGGATTGGACCACGCTTACAAGAAAAACAAGGTAGTGAAAGTAAAAGGAGGTTGGTCTATCATAGATCCAACTGCGTAAAGAAGATGGATGTTGGTTTTGGTCTTGAAGTTATCGATTTAGTTACACATTTTGGAAAAGTTACCTCAACTCATTCAAAGAAACGCTGTATATGAGCAATGAAGAAATATATAGTTTCCAAAGCCTGTTGTCAAGAACGGTCTTGAAGAGTCAGGCCTTGAAGAGAAATAGCTGAACATGGAAATCCATTTTTAGAAACATCGAAAGAATGGTTCTCATTAGAGACGAATATAGCAGTAGACAAAGAATACGTGGAGCAATTAATGAAGATTGGGCAAATTGGGAAAAAAAGTTACAGCAAGAAAAGAATTGACTCAAAAGTTACTTCATATTCACGGGTAGAAAAAAACTTTTCAGTCTTTCATTTTTACAGAAGAACCAGTAAGTCTGTTTAATGAAAAGATTAAAATTCGATGCAGATTCATTTTCAAAGCTTTTCATTATTTGCAATATCGTACAATTAAACCTGGATGAATTTTTCCTCTATGAAAATCAACCTTACCCTTCATCGTTTTCAATAAATTGAGCTCTTTGAACGGGAAATAAGTCTAGTCATTAACATTCCTGCTCAACGAATTAAATAATAGTATTCCTACTGATGAAGACTACTCGAGAAGAGTGAAAATGAGTTGAGAAGGGTTGCTGAAGATGAAACTGATGAATGCAGATTTTTTAGAATAAACGCAGAGATACATTGTGATGCTATTGTCTATGTGATGATTCTTTCATCGTTCACATAAAACGACCTAAGACCGAATTTTTTTTTTTTTTTGTTGGAGTATCTGAAGTCCATTCAGGATACAGATGCAAGACATATAAGAGAGGAATAGGAGAAAGATATCATTTTGGAGAAAATGGTTTGCTTCATGAGAACTGGATCAGTTTCCTCCGAAATGCAGATAGAAGACTGAATTGTTTTTCATGATTGTACTGCTTATATTATCTTGTTTTTTTCTTAATGATTAAACAGTGATTTTCATACAGCTCTAGCTCCATAAAATCACGAGGAAGCTGATTGTAGAATCTTCGTACATGTTTTGGATGCTGCAGAAAGAGGATACAGAAGCACGTGAGTAAGAACTGTTGGCACCCGCTGTCATTTTAGGCACTGACACATCATACTTTCATGAGCTGTACAACAAGGGGAGATAGAAAATGGGGCTTTAATTTGTAGCTAGAAAACACTTTCGACTTATACTAGTCCAAGATTTTGCTCACAAATTCGATCAGCAAAAAGCAGTTGCACCTCACACTCATTCTCAGGATGTGACACGACCTCTTCTTTTTTGCGGGTCGGGGAAAAGTGACGATGTGTAAAAGATGGAAAGACTATCTTGATTGCTGCATTTTTATATACAGTAGAACCTCTCAATAAGGGACACTAATGGGACCAGACATTTTGTCCCTTAAATAGAGGTGTCCCTTCTTCGGAGGTATTTTAGTTTATGCATGCAATGTGTTAACTCAATATATATATATTTTAAATGAACTTAAATTATTAATGGTTACGATTAAATGCTTTACTTTTCTCATACACAACTAAATAAAATTCACACTTAACAAATTTTTTGAATTTTTATTATTTTATTAATTATAAATGAGTCAAAAATTTGGTAAATCCAAAATTTTGCAGCATAGAGCAATTATTTTGAAGTAATTCATTGCTTGAATTTCAATACAAATACAAAAGTGACGACCAGCAACAGGCTCTGGGCCCAGCTAGACTGGTCCTAGTCAATTTACAATCCCCAGTGAAGATCAATGGCCCTCTTAAAACTGTCTACTCCCTTGCTCATTACCACCTCTTCCGGTAAGCTGTTCCAAGGTTCCACTACCCTGCTAAAATAATAATTTTTCCTAATATCCGTGTTAGCCTGAGATTTCAATAGCTTAAAACAATGACCCCTTGACCTGTTTTCAGTGCTAAACTTCAGCCCCGTAACATCTTTCGTTTTAATAAATTTAAACAGCTGAATCATGTCCCCTCGGTCTCTTCTTTGCTCAAGAATGTACATTTTAAGCCTTCTAAGCCTGGAATCATAATCTAAGTGGGAAAGTCCACTTAATAGCCTTGTAGCCCGCCTTTGAACAATTTCCAATACATTAATGTCTTTCTTAAGATAAGGACCAAAAAGTCCACTTAATAGCCTTGTAGCCCGCCTTTGAACAATTTCCAATACATTAATGTCTTTCTTAAGATAAGACCAAAACTGAACAATATTTTTGTGAATACCGTTCATAAAGACAATAAACAAAACAGGCCCTAACACTGATCCTTGAGGAACCCCGCTTAAGAACTCACTCCAATTAGAATAATTTCCCCTTACAACTACTCTTTGTTTCCTTTCGGTCAGCCAGTTTTTTACCCAAATGAAAGTTCTCCCTCCTATTCCTATATCAGACATTTGCTTCATGTCACGTAATTTACAATGCAAGACATTGTGAATTACAATTGGTGTTCACATTTCAATTATTATATAAAACGCTAGTCAGTTTGCGCCCTTTTTCTTTTGGCCCTGAGCCTACTTGAATAAATATCTTGATGGGCAAATCGTGCATGTAACTTTCAGCAAGACTTTTGCGATATATGCTTGTTTATATAACATATGTTAATGTTAAACTCTCCTCAAAATTAATTTTTGCAGGAAAAGTGAAACTTGAATTCCAGTAAATTCACTCTTTCTTATGCACTTGTACATAATTTTCTGGATTTTTTTCCTCTGTGACTGTCCCTTAATTAGAAGCAAATATATGGAGGTCCCTATTTAAAGGGACTGGGACCAGAAAAAATGTCCCATAAATAGAGGTGTCCCTTATTCGGAGGTGTCCCTTAAGGGAGGTTCTAATGTATATCCCAACCTCAAAAAAAAAGCATTCCTGATTAAAAATTTCAACTATCTTGGCAAATCTCTGCTACTCATCTTCATGCTACTTCCGTCCGTAAATGAAGCTAGAAAATATTTTTCCACCAGAAAACAAAGTTGAATGATTAACTTATCACCCACAGCTGAAGCCCTTAGGCAACTTATTAGTGCTTATCAAGGTAGATATCAATGGGGCAGTATGCCTAAAAATTTAGCATGAACTTAAATTCATGATTGGGGTTTACAGTAATTGATGAGAAGCACGTTCTTGTTTGTTTGAGTTTTCCCTTTCCCGCAGTTTCAAGTGCTTCAAGTGAATCTATCTCATGCAAGTGTAAAAAACAACTGCTCTCAAATACCTTGTAGGTGCTTCAAAAATGAACTTACCTGCACATCGATGGGTAAATACTGCAACGGAAAATGCTATGTATCTGTGTAAATTACTCGTAAATTCAAACGTTTTAAATTACCTTCTGTATAATCATTGTTCGTATCACTCACTCAGATTTATTGAGATTTTTGTAATATTGAGTTATATTTCAATAAATAACAATTTTATAAAAAAAATAACACTATTGTTAGCTAATTAACATAGCACTGAACTTCTTAGTGCAGTAATTAATTATTTATTCCTCTTACATCGTTTGAAACATAGCACAAACGCTTCAAATCTTCTAATGAGAAAAAACTTAAAATTTGTTTTAAAGCTTTTAATAATAAATTTTGGTGTTCTATGAACAAAATATCCGTGTCTCCTCCCCCCTCATTTTGCTAGTGCAAGTATGACTTATAAAACTGCAGAATGTGAGTGAAACTTCTAAAAAATTGCGAAAAAAAGTGAAGTTTTCTTTTCTTCTTCTTCTTTTTTTTTTTTTTTTTTTTTTGGCCGATAGTGAAAATTGATTTTGTTTTAACTAATCAAGGTATTTTATTCATTCTAAAATAACAATTCAAATGTTTGTTTCAAGTTTTGAAAAAATTACTATCTTAGTTTATGATTTTTTATTTCTAGTTTTATTCTTAGTTTTGTAATCAGTTTTTATCAGTAAATTTTAAAACATATATTAGGATTTTCTAATGTTTCAGATCTCTGGGGTTCAGATTATTGGGTTACAAACTAAATGAATTGATTTTATTTATCATAGTGCTTTAAAATACACAAAAAATATTTCTCAAACACCCCCTCCAGAAATGTTAAAGACTAGTTAGTTAAAGTTTCGTTTAAAAAAATCAAAGTTTTTGAAATTATTCTGAAAATAAGGAGGTTAAGAGATATTTTGATGGCTTTTTACCTTTTAGTAAGCATAATACAACTCATAAAAGAAGATATAGTGGGTGTTTTTTCGAAAAATAAAAAGTAAAAGTAGTTTTGGATTTTTGACCAAAAATGGAGGCCAGGGGGTGGATTGAGGGGGATTTTGAAATGCCTCCCCTTCTAAAAATGTTTGTAAGGGCATTATCTACCAGTGGCGTACCCAGGGGGTGGGCTGATAGGGCTACAGCCGCCCCCGAAATTTTCAAAATTAATTATAAAAATTATAATAAAGAACAAGTTTTTTTTTTATGATGTATTTTTGAAATCTTACATTCGTATTGATATCAGAAAAGCGATACATGAACTTTTCTTAGCTACAGTTCATAAGTATCCCCCCCCCAGCTCAAAGACTTTCAAGCTCAGCCCCCCCCCCCCCCCGAACTGATTTGTCTGCGTACGCCGCTGTTATCTACATTCATGCCAAGTTTCAAGATTTTATCACAAAATGCAGTTTCCGGCTATATTTTCTTCCATAGCCCCTCTACTACTGGTGCGCAATGTAACGTGGATAAGTTGTTTTCTCTACATTGACACTACTGGTAAAGAAACAACTTTTACAGAATTGATTTATTGCTTTTAAAGAGTAAAGGGAATCGTTACTTATTATTGAATGTCTCATTTGGGGGGAAGGCAGTCTTCTTATAGAGGTGTTCCATAGTATTTGAGGAGGGATGTGCACCACACTGTTGTATATCTCAGGAAAATACTTCTTCCCTATTTTGCTAATAAATAAAGCATAATGTATTCAATTTGAATTCACTATATTTTAAGATTATACCTAATTATTTAGATTCTATTTCGCCCGCCCCCCAAAAAAAGAAAGAGAGAGAGAGCAGACGCAAGTTATATTTTTTATTTGCTTTTTATTTAAAAGAAAAAAAGAGTAGGAATTTTTGTTGTTGTTGTTGTTTTTATAATTTGATCACTTTTGTTTGAATTCATAAATCTGTCTTAATGTAGGAATAAGCTAAATTTATTGTAGATCAGTTATCGGAATCATAAACTGAAGTGACTTCAGTTACATTTGACTTTTGTTCTATTCTTTCAACGGCATCAAATGCAGTAATGTAGTCCCCTCCCCAAAAAAACGTTAGAAGGACACTAGTTAAAACTAACATAAGATTTATTTCAATCAGAGGCATTGAGGGGGGGGGGATTAAAGGGTCACCTTCCTCACTCGACGATACAACTGAACGAATAGCTCTTATGCTGAACTGTAGCCTTTAAAACTTTTCTACAAAAATAGTCTGAAAGCATTCTAATATGTAAAAGTACTTTGAACAATAAAAACAATACAGAGGTTAGGTCTCATAAAATTATGCCTGATTGCATAAATAGTTAAAACAACAGTCGAACCTCCTTTTATCAAAACTCACGGGAAAATGATAATTCTTTCATGTTAACCCAATTTCAATAATTTTTTCATATTAACTGGATTTGATCTTATCCAATAAATTATTAAGTGATTATAAACTCACGGGACCAAAGAATTATTTCTTGTGTAATATTTCTCATTAAGTGATTTCCCAGGTTTGACTGTATTTAAATAGTACATGAATTTACCTAAATATACTATTTCATAAAATACTATCAATGTTACATTATGAAATACAGTCGAACTCGCTTATAACGAACCCTGATTTAACGAGAACCATGATTTAGCAAGGAAATTGGAAATATTTAGTTGGTACAATGTCAAGCCTAAGGGAACATAACTCGCTTTTAACGAGCAAACCCCGCTTAAAACGGGCTATGTTTTTGTGATTCATAAAATTTATATCGACTTTCAGCTCTGCTTATTCTTTCTCGGAAAAATTCTTTAACGTTCTGCAGTCAAATGAAATTCAGTAATGAGTCATAAATCCTGAAAACAAGTGAAAATGGCTCTTTTTTTAATTTGTGGAGTAAAGAAGCATTTAAAAATTATATTTGTATGTATATGTGTGTTCCTCAAAAACAATGACACAAGAAAGAGACATTCAGACAGTTCAAAGCAAATTAGGGTCATTTTCTCTAAACTGCTAAATTCTTGTCCTTGCTCCAAAAATAACAAACTAACTAGTATAGAAATAAAACTGACGCTAGAATGCTTGAACAACATGTTTTTATGTTTGTAAAATAAGTTAAAACAAACACTCTATTATTATTATACATTTAAATAATTTTTTGACATGATAAATGTCATTCCCCTGTGTGTCCCTACCTCCACTTTAAAGCAAATCAGCTCTAAAGATTCAGGAAGCCATGCATATTTGTACAGAAATTGTTGTTTAACCTCTTAACAAGTGTTATGCAATGTTGTAAAATAGAAAAATAAAAAATTTTCAAGGTTTGAACTATTTAAAAAAATAGTAAAAAATGTCCTTTGATTTTTTGTCATTCCCCTGTCGAGGATGGAATGAATGTTTCTCACACCTGGTAATAGTTGTATTAACTCATAATTTAATCTTTTTTTTCTGGTCTCATCATAGAAATAATCTTAATTAGTTCTTTTTGAATAAATACACGGTGTCGAGTATATTCGGGTGATCTCAAGTTAAATCTTGATAAGTATTTTTAATGACTGTCATTACCCTGTCTTTGATAATTCATTTAATTTTGTAATAATCGCTCAATGAATGATTGACTCTTGTTTGTATAGAGTTTCCCCTCCTTACTTTAAGTGACATTGATATTTGTTGTTTGCAGTTATGACAATATATAAGTTAACTTTAATTTTTGTCATTCCCCTGTCGTCCTTCCCCTGTAAAATGTAAAGGAAACAAATAACCACAATAACTACTTTTTGGACACCACGACATTTCATCTTTTTCAATTTCATAAAAGTAGTGTTTCCTTTTCCCACATAAAGTATAAATCGTCAGTAAAACGCATTATTTCCTCTAAGTGTCATTCCCCTGGCACAGTGATTGCCATTCCTTGCCCTGTGCAAATTGCGCTGTTTAGGGAAAATGACCCATTAACCAACTTCTTCGAGACTGTACACCAGAGATTAAAAAGAAGAAGAAAAGCAACTATATGATGAATTTTTATGAAATTTTTTACAAACTTGCTTTTAACAAACACTTGGTTATAACGAGCAAATATTGTGGTCCTTTTACGCTCGTTATAAGCAGGGCTGTGGAGTCGGAGTCGGACTGATTTTGGGGTAAAGGAGTAGGAGTCGGAGTTGTTCGAGGACATGCTAACTCCTATGCTCTAATGCTGACTCCGACTCTGGGTTTCTTTCATTTTTTTTTTTTTTAAATTTTCACTGACTCTCCTTCCAATTTTTTAAAAACTGACTACCATTTAATTTGATTACATGTATAAAGGCTACTAATAAGAAAATAACTGTCATTGTGGCAACCAGCTGACTCGATTGTTTATCGAAATTTATGTAGCAGCTACCTACACCGTAGTCTCCTACTTTGCTTATTTTTTTAAACTTTATTTAATTGATATAAATTGTCAGCAAACAGTTTTGTGCCTAACATTTCCAAAGTAAATATTGTTACAAATCCTGTAAATAGTAATTATTGTAGTAACGTAACCTGTAAATAGTTTCCCGTAATGAATATACAACCCCTTTTTCATATGGCTAAAATATACGACCCCTATTCCCTTTTTGTTCATTGATAAAATTTGATAACGGTCAACGCATTTCGAGAAGCGTGTGGAATATTTGAGAAAATTCTTTTCGGTGTATTTAAGCCGTTAGCGATGGATAAACAGTGAGTTTCGTTTGAGGATTTCGAACGGAGAGCATTTTTGCTCTGTTTATTGCGAGGCATTTCGCTGTGTTGTTTTCGTATTTGGAAGTAAATACGTGTGTAAACGTTGAGTTTACGGTGTTGTGTGATAACTGCTTAATTGCTGATGAATAATTTAGCAGTTGTTGAAGATCTTTCCTGTACATAGTGTAAATAAATTTCCTGTGTTTTTATCAAGAACTGTGTCTTCATTTCAAGAAAGTGGAAGTCGCACCGAATCCGTTACAATTGGCGCCCAACGTGGGGCTTCTTCTGGACTTTCTTGGAGTAAGTGTGACTTTGGACATTTTTTTCATAAAGACTGTTTGAATTTATAGACTTTGTTTTTATGGTGATTACTCGCGCAATGGATAACCAATTAAAACAACTTCTGGAAGCAATTAATGCTGCGAAAAGTGACTTGGCTGAAAGTTTGGCGGCTAATCAAGAGCAATTAAAAAATGATATGGCGGCTAATCAAGAACAATTAAAAAGTGATTTGAATGCAAGTTTTACTGCAAATCAAGAACAATTAAAAAATGACATTGCGGCTAATCAAGAACAATTGAAAAATGAATTAGCGACTAACCAAGAACTGTTAAATAGTGATTTAACTGCTAAAATTACTACAAGTCACGATGAAATGAAAAGTGACCTAACGTCGATGAAAACCATGATGGAGAATCAACTAACCGCCATGGGAGATAAAGTCGATGCTCTGGAAGAAAAATTTGATACTGTGGAAGAGCGCATCGCCAATATGGAAAATAAGTTGGAAGAAGATGACAAGAAATTGACTTCATTTAAGGAAGAAATAATTAAGGACGTGGAAAGGAGATTGGCGACCGCGGAAAGCAGCTCTGTACAGTTTGGCGCTCCCACATCGGTTGCTCGACCGTCCATTAAACTTGCCACATTTGATGGGAAAACTTCGTGGCAGGTTTACAAAACTCAATTCATGATAGTGGCGGAAACGAACGGATGGGACTCTGCTACCAAGGCCTGCCATCTTGCAGCATCCCTGAGAGGTGACGCAGCGGACATTCTTCAGACCCTTCCGGACAGCCAGCGCCTGGATTTCGCCGCCCTCACATCTGCGTTGGAGCTTCGCTTCGGTGAGAAGTGCCAGAAAGACTTCAGCCGACTCCAGTTGAAGTCCCGTTTCCAGAAAACCGGGGAAACCCTGCAAGAGCTAGCGGCGGACGTCGAGAGACTGTCTCATCTTGCTTTTTGCGACTGTCCTGCGGATGTTCGGGACAACCTGGCACTCAACTACTTCATCGACGGAGTTCGGAATCCTGAGATCCAGAAGGCCCTCCGGATGGCGAATGTAAACGACTTGAAATCCGCTTTGATGTATGCGATGAGATACGAGGCCGCCCAAGAAGCAACCCGTGTGGATCGCCATCTAATCCGGACTCAGGAAGCTGATGAGTCTGATTCCAGGTCGTCCCACCTCGCTGAACTTGAGAGACAACTCGGTGACTTGACAAGACATCTGAGCAGCATAACAGCCCAAAAGAAACAAGAGCAGAAGTGCTGGAAATGCGGTAGTGAAGGACACCTGCAAAGGAGTTGTCCGGCTCGCCAAGCTACGCGAGGGAAGGAAATCACCACCACTAAAGCTCTGCAGATTTCCTCTTCTAGTAGTGGCAGTGATGGACTTTTCATTTACGCACATGTAAATGGGAACCCCTGCAGACTGATTGTTGACACTGGAGCCAATGTGACAATCATTAGGACAGATGTGGCTCGTGAATTTGGATTGAAACTGCTGTGGACATCGCCACGCGTAAGTCTCCAGACTGTGACAGGTGACAAAATTGAGATTGACGGTAAAGTGGACTTGGAAATAGTGTTTGGGAATGCCACCTACCATCATACGGCATTCGTCGCTAATATCACGGACCCCTTCATTCTCGGATTGGACTTTTTGAAGAAATATGACTTCACTCTCGACTTCAAGACTAATGAGCTGCACTCGATGAGAGAAGACATAGCCGTTTTCCCTGCAGAGAGTGATGTAAAATCCGCTCATCAAATAATAGCCCAAACAGATTTATCGATTCCCTCAAGGTCAGAATCATTAATACCTGGCTCCATTGAAGAAACCAATAGTTTTCGATTTGGACTCATTGAATACCCTAACCTAAGCAATAGCCTAAAAGGAGTACTGGTAGCATCTACGCTTGTGGACCTTTCTAAGGATGTAATTCCTGTGAGAGTCGCCAACGTGAGTGAAAGGCCAAGGAATATCCGAAAAGGTGAAGTGTTGGCAACTTGTACTCCAGTAAACTGCATCATTAGAAGAATCAATTCCCCTGAGACTGTGTCTTCTGAGTCCTTGACATCGAAGTTAATTGGGAGTGCACCCTTATCGAAGGATCAAAGAACTGCTGCGGAACAATTGGTGGACGACTTCAAGCATCTGTTTTCATCTACATCGGAGGATGTGGGTCGGACGAATTTGACGCAGCATAGGATCTATACTGGAGAACACCCCCCTATTAAACAGCATCCAAGACGACTACCGTTCGCCAAGAAGGAAGAGGTTGAGACCCTCCTGAAAGAGATGAAGGAGAATGATGTAATCGAACCTTCATCCAGTCCTTGGGCCTCTCCCATCGTCTTGGTCCGAAAGAAAGATGGCTCCACCAGATTTTGTGTCGATTACCGACGACTGAATGAAATCACCAAGAAAGACAGTTACCCTCTTCCACGGATAGACGACACCTTAGACACTCTTTCCGGACACAAGTGGTTTTCGACCCTGGACTTGAAGAGCGGCTACTGGCAGGTTGAAATACACCCTGACGACCGAGAGAAGACAGCGTTTACAACTGGACAAGGCTTGTGGCAGTTTAAAGTGATGCCCTTCGGCCTCTGCAATGCACCAGCTACGTTCGAGCGTCTTATGGAGACAGTGTTAAGAGGACTTTCCTACGAATCCTGTCTGGTCTACTTAGACGATATCATCATCGTGGGACGCAGCTTCGAAGAACATCTGGCAAATCTTAGGAAGGTGCTGCAAAAGCTTAAGGAAGCCAATCTGAAGTTAAGCCCGTCCAAATGTAATTTGTTCCGCCGGGAAGTGAACTACCTTGGTCACATCATCTCTTCTGAGGGTGTGCAAACCGATCCAGAGAAGGTATCTGCGGTCAGGAGTTGGAGTCGTCCCGAAAACACCCATCAGTTGCGAAGTTTCCTGGGGCTCTGCACGTACTACAGGAAGTTTGTGAAGGGTTTTTCCAACATTGCACGACCTTTGCATAAGCTGACGGAGAGCAAGCAAAAGTTTGAATGGTCCAAAGAATGCGAAGATGCATTTCTACGACTGAAGGAGGCTTTAACATCAACGCCTATCCTCGCCTATCCTCAGCCTGAAAAATCCTTCATCCTGGACACCGATGCGAGCAACGAGGGAATTGGAGCTGTTTTATCCCAAGAAATTGACGGAAATGAACATGTCATCGCTTACTGGAGCAAATGCTTATCAAAGTCGGAGCGAAATTACTGCGTCACCAGAAAGGAGTTACTGGCCATAGTGAAAGCTGTAGAACACTTCCATCATTACCTCTACGGCCGAAAATTTCTGCTTCGGACAGATCATGCCTCATTAACTTGGCTTTTGAACTTCAAAAATCCGGAAGGTCAGATAGCCAGATGGATACAGCGGCTCCAGGAATATGACATGGAGATCAAGCATCGAAAAGGGTTATCTCACGGTAATGCTGACGCTTTATCAAGGAGACCCTGTCCTGAGAACTGCCACTATTGTTCCCGAATCGAGAAACAGTATGGAACGACTAGCCCTACCGCCTATCAGGTGACAGTGACTCCAACATCATCAGAACCTGATCCATGGAGTGATGACCAAGTTCGAAAAGATCAACTTGAAGACCCCGACATAAAACCAATTTTAGAGTTCATGGAAAGTGACAGTCGGCGACCTAGCTGGCAGGACGTTTCCATCTTCAGTCCTGCAACAAAGAAATACTGGGCTTTATGGAACTCGCTCCAGTTACGGAACGGCGTGCTGCACCGAAAATGGGAATCTGACGACGGCAAAACATCTAGGTGGCAGTTACTACTTCCCCGTTCAAGGATTTCAGATGTTCTGAAAGAAATACATAGTAGTGCGACTGGAGGACATTTTGGTGTCCTGAAAACCCTCAATAAAGTTCGGGAGCGCTTCTTCTGGAGCAAGGCGAAGGATGACGTGGAGAAGTGGTGCCATTCTTGTGACGCCTGTGCTGCTCGTAAAGGACCGAAGAAGAGAAGCAGAGGGAAGCTACATCTGTACAACGTTGGAGCTCCTTTCGAACGAATTGGGATCGATATTCTGGGTCCTCTACCAAGAACTGCTGATGGGAACAAATACATTCTTGTTTCCATCGACTACTTCACCAAATGGCCGGAAGCATATCCCATTCCAGATCAAGAGGCTACTACCGTAGCAGAGACTCTAGTCCAACATTGGATCTCGAGATACGGAACACCTTTGCAGATTCATTCCGATCAAGGGAGGAATTTCATCTCTGCTGTGTTTAAGGGCCTATGTCAAATTTTCGGAATTGAGAAAACTAGGACAACACCACTACACCCACAATCGGACGGCATGGTGGAGAGATTTAACCGCACAATCCTGAATAATCTCTCACTTATGGTCTCCAGAAATCAACAGGATTGGGACAAGAAGCTGCCTTTGTTCCTGCTGGCCTACCGCAGTGCTGTCCACGAGACTACCGGATACGCCCCATCTCAGATGCTCTTCGGACGAGAGCTTCGGCTACCTTGTGATCTCGTCTTCGGTCGTCCTCCGGATGCGCCTTCATCGCCTGAGGAGTACATCCAGGATCTCCAGGCCCGGTTGGAAGACGTTCATAACTTCGCACGAGAGCGAATCAACATCGCGGCGGAGAAGATGAAGACCAGATACGACACAAGGTCTACTGGACATGAATTC
Organism: Uloborus diversus; assembly: GCF_026930045.1. NCBI lineage: Eukaryota > Metazoa > Arthropoda > Arachnida > Araneae > Uloboridae > Uloborus > Uloborus diversus. The sequence goes on along the minus strand of NC_072739.1, from coordinate 73,321,379 downwards.
AACGAAGGCGACAAGGTTTGGTTATGGAATCCCATCCGACGGAAAGGTCTTTCACCCAAATTGCAGTCGCATTGGGATGGACCCTACAAAGTCGTTAACCGACTAAATGACGTCGTAGTGAGGATCCAAAAATCACCTAATGCAAAACCTAGGGTTGTACATTATGATCGGTTAGCCCCATACTATGGCCATAGTTCATGAGTATTACGTAAACAACCATGGTTGATAACATAAAAGTTGTAGATAATTTTTGCTTTTAATGTTTAGTAATATTTCTTGTTATTATTGTGTTTTCTGTATCTGTTAGTTATTAATTAATGTGTATATTTGTGAACATGTGATAGAAGTTTGGCACCCTTTCTGGGGATTGTACTGCCCGGGACGTGCAGTCCTTAGGAAGGGGGCAATGTTACAAATCCTGTAAATAGTAATTATTGTAGTAACGTAACCTGTAAATAGTTTCCCGTAATGAATATACAACCCCTTTTTCATATGGCTAAAATATACGACCCCTATTCCCTTTTTGTTCATTGATAAAATTTGATAACGGTCAACGCATTTCGAGAAGCGTGTGGAATATTTGAGAAAATTCTTTTCGGTGTATTTAAGCCGTTAGCGATGGATAAACAGTGAGTTTCGTTTGAGGATTTCGAACGGAGAGCATTTTTGCTCTGTTTATTGCGAGGCATTTCGCTGTGTTGTTTTCGTATTTGGAAGTAAATACGTGTGTAAACGTTGAGTTTACGGTGTTGTGTGATAACTGCTTAATTGCTGATGAATAATTTAGCAGTTGTTGAAGATCTTTCCTGTATATAGTGTAAATAAATCTCCTGTGTTTTTATCAAGAACTGTGTCTTCATTTCAAGAAAGTGGAAGTCGCACCGAATCCGTTACAATATTTTCATATAAAAATAATAATATATTTCTTACCTCAATCTCAGTTATAAAAGAGTAAAAGGAATGTATTGTTTGAGCAAGTCGGGTAACTTCTGACGGTGCTAGGTAAATTCAAATAAGTGTTGGTAAGAAAGCGTAAATCCAAAAGATCCGATAAAATATAAATGTTATTTTAAATGTAAAAACTTTATCTTTGAAAGCTTGGTTATCACTAAAAGTACAAAATAAAATCAGTACATGATTTATTGGCTACAACTCTCAATAATTGTAGTTAATCCTAAAATCTTCATTTTAAAGTTAATTCTAAAGCTGCCAATAAAATTGAAATTGAGCCAAGAAATGTAGGTAAAAAAAAGCTATTTGTACAAAGCTGTATACCGCCGCATTTTGTGTAAAATCTGCCCCAGGCATATATATACCCGACACCTCTCCCCGCAATATAGTGCAATGTTTTCGTTGAAATTTTTAAGATGAAATTTAAGATTTATCAAATTTTTCAGAATTAAAGTATTTCAATTTTTATAGACTTTGAAATTAAGTTGAGGTGTCACCCACGAAATGGATGTTACCCGTGTGGGGGCGCGTCCCCTCTCAAGAAAAGTTTGACTTAGCAAAAAAGTTTTTTTTTTTTCTCTCAAGTTACAGTTTTGAAAAGTTAAAAGTGCAGGGTTTGGTCAACATCTATTAGTTAAACATTAAAGGGGAGTAAATTAATCCTGTCAATTTAAAAAAAAAAGGATTTTTAAGTAATCTCACTTTAGAAATCGCAACTATTGGATAATCTGATTTTTAAATTGAACTTCTTACGTTGTATGCATCATAGGTTTACAATAAATTACAACGTGAAAATTTCATAAAAAGGAATTAATATTTCAATCTCTGTTCAGAGGTTTTCCCCCTTCTCATGTGGGCAGGCTTGTCCTATTTTGTCCATCCTGGAAAAAACCGCCCGAAAAACCGTCCCAGACAAAATGGCATTTTGTCCACTTTTTCGGTAAACTGAAAGTTTACAGTTAAAAGTTTAAAGTTTGAAAATGATAAATATAGTATATAATTATAGTATTGAAAATAAGTATTTATATAGATTCTTCCTATTCAAGTAATATTTTAATATAAAAATATCATACATAAATATGTGTATAAACAATTGATTGAAAAATATTTTAAAGTGAAAATGAAAAAATTAAGATCTGTTGAAGTTTATGTAAGTGTGTATGTAAATCAAACGAGTGTTAATAAGTTATAATGCATGTAACAGCATTTATAAAAACTAGTATGTTGTGGCCATCACGAAACTTTCTTCTATATTTTTCTTCCCTCTATATTCCCTCCTTATGCTACGAGGAAGCAATATTCCCAACAAAAACAAAATTACACATGCAAAAACTTGACGACCATCCCAATGTCTGAATTATTGCAAAAGCAAAGCAAAGAGCGAAAATTGAAAGTTATTTTAAAAGCCTTGCTTGAATTAATTACAAATATTTTATTTGTTAACAAACATAAGATGGCAACAGTTAAAAATTTTAAATCATTGAGATAATATCATAGTAATAATAAGAGTAGACCGAGCTATGGCAACCCTTTTGCTGCTCATAAACCAAACCATGTGACTGATGGATATCCTAGCAATAGCGGGCGTTAATCGTAGCAGACGATCAACGCCACCGCGAAATAAAATAAATAGAATTGATGGAACATGGAAGAATGATCTTTTATGGAGTCCGATTTGTAAATTTGTTATTCTAAGTTGTAAATATTTTGTTAATATAGTGAGTTTTTCGTTTAGATAGTATTGTGCATTTTCTTTAGTTAATTTCAATAACTCTCTAAGCAATAAAAGATGCAAGCGACCAAGAGGAATCAGCAAACGGTAAGATTTTTACCTACAGTTTCAATTTAAGATACCGATTAGTACATTTTTGCGTTAACGCAAAACATTTACGCCATTTCGTTCACGCCAACGCTGACAGCTCCAAATGAAATAAAAGTTACCGAAAACTGATCAAAAACTATTACTAATGTCAAAATAATGCATAACTAAAAGAAAAACAGTTCAATCTCTGCACCTGGAAGATTTTTTTAATGAAAACACATTGTCTTAAAATACATGTCGAGTGCCAAACTATAGATAATGCTGCCATCTAGCAACCATGCTGCCAAAGTCTTCGCCAAGCCCTTCCACTAGTCACATGATACATCTATGAACCAATTTTCTTTATCAGCAAGAATGAGAAAGCTCGGTCTACTCTTATTATTAGTCTATAGATAATATTTCCGATCATATCCATACAATTAAAATCACGAGAAATACGCAGACGACAATCCATTACGATTTATCTTTCTTATTCGCAACTCCAACAAACTATAGGGGGCGCTGCAGTCACTGTCTAATGGCGGATGAAAAACCTAAAACAAACGCACGCTGTAACGTATAAATTGCTTCTAAACTTAGGAAATGACAGAAATTTTTGTTCGCATGTATGATTTCTTGTTCTTTATTCATTTGAAAAGATTTTTCAAAATCTCTTGGTTATTCTGACCCATGTAGAAAAGAGATTCGAAATCAAAAAGTATTACCAAAGTAAAAAATTAATAAAGAACGCACAGTAAGTTGTTCTAAAGCAGCCATTTTCACGATGTTGAATTCGGAATTCATAAATTTTTGGTTTGCTTCGAACAGCATTTTCATTTTGTACCGTTTTTCTAAACATTAGTACATATTATGTCCAGTTTTGTGACATTTCCGGCATTTGTTGACATTTTTGTCACATAGTGCACATACGTGACAGACTGTCAAGAGTAACATTTAACACTAGATAATTTATTTCTATGACTATATGATTGGATATCAAAAGAAATTATCATGCATTTAATTCATTCGTCATGGAAATGATTTAACTGATATGCGAAATCTTGTCAAGATACATTATTCTTCCACACAATTTTAAAACCATAACCCTATAAACAGATTTTTGGCGAAACTCTTACACCGATAATGACAGCTTTTGCAGAGCAATAAAGTCAAGTTGGCGCGATATTTTAGCGATAAAAATTCCGAACTTTTATTTTTTATTGTTCAAATTCTTAACGTTCTTTCTGGATTTTTCAATCCAGCCATAGATATTTTCAAGAAAATTTATTTGCATACTGTCCATTTCAGTTGGATGCTGTAGTAACAAAGGTTATTTAAATGGGATTAAAGGTTATTAATGTGGAATTAGGTTAAAGAAAAGTAATTTTTCATCATGGCCCTAGTGTCCAGTCAATTTTGTTAAGTCCGCTTTTTTTCATCGAATTGGAAAACTGATACTTATTCAAATTCATTCAGAACAAGATAAATAAAATGTGTACTCACAGTTTATTCGCAACTCCAACGAACTATAGGGGGCACTGCAGTCACTGTCGAATGGCGGACGAAAAAAACAAACGCACGCCGTAGCGTAGAAAACGCTAATAAGCCTAGTAATTTTTGTATGTATGCATGACTTTTTTGTTTTATTCTTTTTAAATAAATTTTGAAAGTCTTGTGGATATTTTGGCCCATGTAAAAAGAAATGAGAATTCAAGAAGCATTACTAAACATTAGAAATTAATACAAATTCCGTAGTTCGTAGTTGTAAGCAGCCGTTTCCACGATGTTGAATTCGAAATTTATCAATTCTTGATGAAACTACATTTTTATTGCAGCCATATGAACACTATAAATATTTCATGAAAATAAACCTTTGTTGATTAGTGTTATCAAAAGAGGAAGATGAAAGTTCTTTGTTTTGTTTGGTTATAGCACTAATTGTTTTACATTCGGTTTCGTATGCTTCTAATTTCTGAATTATGATTTAATTCTGTTATGCATCATCAATAAAATTCTTACGGATACATGGCGGTAGTTTTCTTTTTAATTGATCTTCCATTATTTCTTTAAACTTATCGAATTCTGTTATCTTTCCACCATTTTAATCCACACATGATAAAAAATAAAAATGGTTTACAACTGACATGCAAAATCTCGCCAAGCAAGTGTTCTTTGCTCGCACAATACTAAAACTATAACCCTAAACTATAATCGCACTACTTTGGCGATGAAAATTCTCAGCGTTAAACATTTTTCATTCCGTTCTACGATAATACTACATACTATCCTTCTTTTGAGCTTAAGATTAAGAGAAAAAAAGAAAACCATATTCTTACAAATTCACACAAAACAATAAAAAAATTTACCTTGTAGAAAGTTATCCTCTTCCAAAAAAAAAAAAATGCTTCGAATAGACTTGCAGATGCGAAGTTTGTTAATCCAGAGTTTTCATGTGCTTAGGATTTCACGCCATTTACGACAGTAAACTCACTTTTTAGAGGGAAATAATAAAGACTAACATTATTTTGAGGAGCTCGAGAATAACGTTAAGGGACAAAACACTTTCTATTTCTGAAAGCAATCCAAGACACATTGAATGCGTTAATGAATACTCATAACAAACTGCCTATGTTTACGTCAACAGACACACATGGAACGCAATGTTTTAGTTTCTTCGACAGTTATGTAAATCACCGCAAGGTAGCGTATTCGAGCGCTGGAGTTGCGAATATCAGATATTTCTGATGTTACGCTGTTGCGGATGACGCTTCCAAATGATGAATTACACAAATAAAAAAAAATACACACAACAAACTGTTTGTTTTGCCCCAAATGAACACGTGGAACGCAATGTTTTAGTTTTTCCGGCAGTTTTGCAAATATTCGCAAGGTAGCGTATTCGAGCTCTGGAGTTGCGAATTGTTAGCTATTTTTGTTCGCAAAAAAAAAAAAAAAAAAAAAAATTTTGAATTTTGACATCTTGAATTCAAATTATGTTTTTCGCAACCACAAATGTGTGTATGTAGGCGTGTGTGTTTGTGTGTGGTGGTATGTGTGTTTGTGTGTAGTGGTATGTGTATGTGTGTAGGCATGTGTGTTTGTCTGTGTGCTGGCATAAGTGTGTGGGTAGTTGTGTATATGAATGTGTGTATGTGTGTGTGGGGGGGGGGGTATGTGTATGTGTGTGTAGGCATTTGTGTTTGTGTCAGTGTGCAGGCATGAATGTGTGGGTAGTTGTGTGTATGTGTGTGTGCGTGCGTGCGTGTGTGTGTGTAGCTGCGTATGTATGCGCGTGTGTGTAGGACATGGATGCAACCTGGAGACGGCTTTCGCTATAGAAGCAGCATCGTGAGGAGCCGGTCGACGGGTGACAGGGTGCGGAGGGTGGCGGTGGGAAAATAAAAAGATAGGACATCAAAACAGTCAAATGAGAACAATAAGCAATCGTGATTGCTCAAAAAAAAAAAAAAAAGAAAATAATTTGAATTTTGTCATCTTGAATTCAAATTATGTTTTTCGCAATCACGAGTGTGTGTTTGTATGTGTGTGTGGGGGGGGTATGTGTATGTGTGGGGGGGGTATGTGTATGTGTGTAGGCATGTGTGTTTGTGTCTGTGTGCAGTCATGAGTGTGTGGGTAGTTGTGTGTATGAGTGTTTGTGTGCGTGGGGGCGGGGTATGTGTATGTGTGTGTGTAAGCATATGTGTTTGTGTCTGTGTGCAGGCATGAATGTGTGGGCAGTTGTGTGTATGTGTAGGTGTCTGTATGCATGTGTGTGTATGGTGGTGTTTGTGTATGGTGGTGTTTGTGTATGTGTGTGTATGTGTTTGTGTGTGCGTGTGTGTTGGTGCGTGTATGTATGCGTGTGTGTGTAGGATATGGACGCAACCTGGAGACGGTTTTCGCTAGAGGAGCAGCATCGTGAGGCCGGCCGACGCGACGGGTGGTGCTGGCAGAGGGTGGCGCCGCGCCGGTGGGAAAAATGATAGCACGCCAAAAACAGTCAAATGAAAGCAATAAGCAATCGTGATTGCTCAAAAAAAATCAACACCTCTTGGAGCGATTGGCGTCAAAATTGAACCAAAGCCTGTTTACACATGGATTCACAAATTTCAACCAGAACGTAAGATTACTTTTTGAGATAGGGCACTCACAATGGAAACTAGTATGTTGTGGCCATCACGAAACTTTCTTCTATATTTTTCCTTTTTCTGATCCCTCCCCATGCTTGACGAAGAAGCAATATTCCTAACAAAAACAAAATTACACATGCAAAAATTTGACGACCATCCCAATGTCTGAATTATTGTAAAAGCAAAGCAAAGAACGAAAATTGAAAGTTATTTTTAAAGCCTTGCTTGAATTAATTACAAATATTTTATTTATCAACAAACATAAGATGGCAACAGTTAAAAATTTTAAATCATTGAGATAATATTTCCGATCATTTCCATACAATTAAAATCACGAGAAATCGCAGACGACAACTATTACGATTTATCTTTCTTATTGTTGCATTAATAAAGCTATTTTTATTCGCAAAAAAAAAAAAAAAAAAAAAAAAAAAAATCAACACCTCTTGGAGCGATTGGAGTCAAAATTGAACCAAAGCCTGTTTACGTATGGATTCACATATATTCCAAATTTCAACCAGAACGTAGCATTACTTCTTGAGATAGGGCACTTACAATGGAAAAAAAGAACGGGCGATTGCGCTACCCCCTTTTTAGCTGTTGACACCAAAATAAAATCAGCTCTTATACCCACTAAGGGCTACTTGTCAAAAAATTTTTGTTTGATTCCGTTCGTTATTTCTTGAGATACAGCAGTCACAATTTGACGACAAAAAACGTTCTATAACTCAACCCCCGTTTGAGCTATAGACACCAAAATTGAATCAGCACCTGCTCCTGTTAGAGGCAACATGTGGACCAAATTTTGTTTGATTCCACCAGTTACTTCCTGAGGAATAGCAAGCACGCGTAACTCAAAAAACGCCCCATTGCTCCACCCCCCTTGGAGGAATTCGCGTCAAAAACCAATGGGTACAAGTTCACATAGGGGCACATATGTGTACCAAATTTCGTTCAATTTCATGCGGTAGTTTTTGCTGTAGAGTGGCCACAAAAAACTGGTCACACACAGACGTGACACACATACACACATACATACACACAGACAGACAGACATTTTCTAAAAATAGTCTAAATGGACTCAGCACACCTCAAAACGTTCGAATCCGTCAAAATTCGAAATTCGAAAATTTGCACGAATCCAATACTTTCTTCTATGTATTAGATATAGAAGAAAGTAAAAATAGTCGAAATGGACTCAGCCCACCTCAAAACGTTCGAATCCGTCAAAATTCGAAATTCGAAAATTTGCACGAATCCAATACTTTCTTCTATGTATTAGATATAGAAGAAAGTAAAAAAGAACGGGCGATTGCGCTACCCCCTTTTTACTTTCTTCTATATCTAATATGTAGAAGAAAGTATTGGATTCGTGCAAATTTTTGAATTTCGAATTTTGACGGATTCGAACGTTTTGAACTGTGCTGAGTCCATTTCGACTATTTTTGGAAAATGTCTGTCTGTCTGTGTGTAATGTATGTGTGTGTGTGTCACGTCTGTGTGTGACCAGTTTTTTGTGGTCGCTCTACAGCAAAAACAACCGCATGAACTTGAACAGAATTTGGTACACATATGTGCCTCTATGTGAACTTGTGCCCATTGGTTTTTGGCGCGAATTCCTCCAAAGGGGTGGAGCAAAGGGACGTTTTTTGAGTTACGCGTGCTTGCTATTCCTCAGTAAGTAACTGGCGGAATCAAACAAAATTTGGTCCATATGTTGCCCTTAACAGGAGCAGGTGCTGATTCAATTTTGGTATCAATAGCTCAAACGGGGATTGAGTTATAGAACGTTTTTTGTCGTCAATTGTGGCTGCTGTATCTCTAGAAATTACGAACGGAATCAAACAAATTTTTTTTCGACGAGTAGCCCTTAGTGGGTATAAGAGCTGATTTTATTTTGGTGTTAACAGCTGAAAAGGGGGTGGCGCAATCGAACGTTCTCTTTTTTCCATTGTGAGTGCCTTATCTCAAGAAGTAATACTACGTTCTGGATGAAATTTGGAATAAATGAGAATCCATATGTAAACAGACTTTGGTTCAATTTTGACGCCAATCGCTCCAAGAGGTGTTGATTTTTTTTTTTTTTTTTGCGAATAAAAATAGCTTTATTAATGCAACAATAAGAAAGATAAACCGTAACAGATTGTCATCTGCGTATTTCTCGTGATTTTAATTGTATGGAAATGATTGGAAATATTATCTCAATGATTTAAAAATTTTAACTGTTGCCATCTTATGTTTGTTAACAAATAAAATATTTGTAATTAATTCAAGCAAGGCTTTTAAAATAACTTTCAATTTTCTTTCTTTGCTTTGCTTTTGCAATAATTCAGACATTGGGATGGTCGTCAAGTTTTTGCATGTGTAATTTTGTTTTTGTTGGGAATATTGCTTCCTCGTCAAGCATGGGGAGGGATCAGAAAAAAAAAAAGAAAAATATAGAAGAAAGTTTCGTGATGGCCACAACATACTAGTTAGCTGTTGACACCAAAATAAAATCAGCTCTTATACCCACTAAGGGCTACTTGCAGATAAATTTTTCTTTCATTCCGTTCATTATTTCTTGAGATACAGCAGTCACAATTGACGACAAAAAACGTTCTGTAGCTCAACCCCCGTTTGAGTTATTGACACCAAAATTGAATCAGCACCTGTTTCTGTTAATGGCAACATATGGACCAAATTTTGCTTGATTCCGCCAGTTACTTCCTGAGGAATAGCAAGCACGCGTAACTCAAAAAACGTCCCATTGCTCCACCCCCCCCCCCCTTGGAGGAATTCGCGCCAAAAACCAATGGGCACAAGTTCACATAGGGGCACATATGTGTACCAAATTTCGTTCGATTTAATGCGGTAGTTTTTGCTGTAGAGCGGCCACAAAAAACTGGTCACACACAGACGTGACACATGGACACACACACACACACAGACAGACAGACATTTTCCAAAAATGGTCGAAATGGACTCAACACACCTCAAAACGTTCGAATCCGTCAAAATTCGAAAATTTGCACGAATCCAATACTTTCTTCTATACATTAGATATAGAAGAAAGTAATAAACACATCAGCTGTACATTTTAAGATGTTTATCTATGACGTGGAGGCTTATTGCCCATAATAAATACATTTATAAAATTAAAAGTAGATATAAAAAGTTTTTAAAGGTTGGAGTCTTAAAACATTAAAATCCCATTTAAAAAGGGGGAGGGGGGATCCACTAGATATTAATGAAGGAAATGTGGACATGAAGTGGAAACAACATAGTCAATTTATTAGCCCCAGTGAAGATTAGTGGCCATTTTAAAGCTATCTACCCCCTTGCTCATTATAGTCTCTTCCGGTACACCTGTTCTGAGTACCCACAACCCTACTAAAGTAATAATTTGAATGACATTAATATATCCATAAAAACATGCAGAGTACATAAATATTTTACTATGGGGTGACATCAATAAAAACTCGAAAAACATAACAGTAAAATGTTTTTAGTCTATAAATCTTCAATTTGTATGCATGTCTAAAAGCCTTTCATTTGACTTTTCCATTGAGTTTAATTTCTTTTATTGTACTTTATAATAGTATAATCACGCCCAATAGCTTATTCACATAGCTAAATTTTATTACTTTTAAGTAAGTTATGATCTAAAATTAGTTGCATCAATGTGTAATTAAAATTTTTTTGGATTTACTAAATTTTAAAGTTGACAATCATTCTACTTCAATTAAATGATTAATTCATAATGTATAACGTATTAGAATAATACACTAATTTTATTACACCAAAACAATAATTTATGTATGGATAATCAGTTGGTTTTTCATTTTGTCTATTTTGTCCAGTTTCTTCCGGCGTCCCGGACTTTTTACAAAAAAGTGAACAAAATACCAACCCTGCATGTGGGGGAGGATTTGAAAAAAAAAAAGATAAATGAATGAAAAAGCTGGATTTCTCTTCCGACTCCACAGCTTGATTATAAGCGAGTTCGACTGTAGTATCCCGCTTAATAGAATATCGGATAAAAGAATATCATGCTTAATATAACACATTTTCAATGTACCAAACCAATGTAATGTGTTATTTTATTCTGGTTAATGAAATATCCCACATATTAGAAAATACTTTTTTGTGCCAAAATGGCTATTCTTATCAGCGAGTTTGACTATATTTACTATTTCAAAGTTCACATTTAATAGGAAAAAATAGTTACAAATTCTGTAAATAGTAATTATTTTTGTGATTAATTTGTCGTAATCTAGCTAAATCAGGCGTTTACTAAATTACCTTTCTTCTAAAATTATTGTAGTAACGTAACCTGTAAATAGTTTCCTGTAATGAATATACAGCCCCTATACATTCGGCTTAGGTACACGGTCCCCTATTTTTCATTGGTAAGATTTGTGAATGAAAAGAAGATACTAGAAGCATTTGGAAAATTTCGGAAACTTTTCGATGTTATAAATAGCCGTTATGCATGATAAAAAGTTTAGTTTCTATTGAGAATTTGTACTGAGAGTGTAGTAGCTCTGTTTATTGCGAGGCATTTCGCTGTGTTGTTTTTCGGATTTTGATGTAAATACGTGTGTAACCGTTGAGTTTACAGTGTTGTGTGATATTTGCTTAATTGCTGATGAATAATTTAGCAGTTGTTGACGATCTTTCCTGTACATAGTGTAAATAAATTTCCTGTCTTTCTCTCAAGAACTGTGTCGTCCTTTCAAGAAAGTTGGAAGTCACACCGGATCCGTTACAATATATATTGAACATTTTCAGATAAAAAAGAGAAGCACCTTTTTTTAAGCATCAAAAAATGATTGAATCCTAGAAAAAGGAACTAAATGCAAAATGGTGACTTAGGGAGAAAGTTTTTGGAAACTATTTCCCCACATGTGTTAGGTATAAAATTTTATTAGGTGGAAGGAAACCTCCCACAGTGTATCATTAGGTATATTACAAATTTTGAAAGTAGTTCTTACTTTAATCTCGAGATTTATTAAAAGAAAATATTCAAAGGCATGCATTTGCATGGACTGATGGACGGGGTTTTGGAAGCCATGGATTTTTTTTCTTTTGGAGAGAAATTCAACAAATGAGAATAAGAAAGTAACGCAAATTTTGGCGTTATTAAATTTGATCACAATATCATTTTTTGGGTGCACAAAAAATGACCACAGGTATTTTTATTTATTAATTAAGTATATATCCTTTCCATACAAAATAATGGTGTGCTTGAATACTTTAAAAAGAAGCTTTCAATTATTTGGTTCAATGCTAACATATCTGAACCAGAACGTTTTTAACCTCTTATGTACAAGAAAATAAATACTTTTTAAAATTTTGAGCATAAGATAATCTTATGGACAGGGTTGGCGTTTATCCAATTTTTTTGTAAAAAGCTCGGGACGGCAAAAGAAATAGGACAAAATGCAAATCTACTGATTTTCCCTATGCTTAATATGCAAAGTTGTTGCTATGATGCAAGAAAATTATTATGTAATTCAACTAAATTGTAGTTTTAAAAATTGTCAATAATAAAATATTCTTTAATTAATCATAAATTAAAATAAAATGATTGTATTATTAATCATAATCAAATAAATTTATACAAGAAAATGTTAATTAAACTCTGGTGCAACTAATTTTTTACTGTAGAAGTAATTAAATTCAACAAAATGAAGCAGTTGAACATAGTTGCATTACATTAGTATTTTACATTACTAGAAAAGAAAGGGTTAATTTTTCACGGTATAAATATTTGAAAATAAATAAAAGAAATTTATTAATTAAAAACAAACAACCTCACATATTACTTTTTTATGAATCATAATGCAATCGAATGAAAAAAGTTCTTTATATACTCTTGTATAAGTTGAGAAATTTAGTACAAAAATGAGGTTAAAAGTTAGGGGATCGACTTATACTACACGGGGCAGGATTTTCTGAAAAATGTTCCTGAACAATACACGGGGGAAAAAATTGAAACAATGAACATTTACCGATTTTAGTCAAACCATTTTCAACATTCACTAAAGAAAATACTTACACATTCTACTATAATTTTATATGGATTGACTGTGAAATAAAGGCTCTTTACAGTAAACGACCGATTACGCAAAGTGTGGGACTTGCCATATTCAAATTTTCTCAATAGCCGCAAATAAATGCACATTAAAAAAAACACATAATACAGGGCAAAAGCTTTTTTGTTTTTATTCAAAATAAAAGTAACAAGTAACAAAATATCGTAGCAGCAAAATCAAAACTTTTCCAAAATCGCGACTACAGAAGTAAACTCTTTTTGGTGTAAAAGAATAAAAATCAGACATTTTTCAACTTAAGAATATTCATTACATTTAATTTTCAACAATTACAAAGTTTATATTCACAAATAGAGGCCAATCGTTTGATTTTTTAAAAAACTAAGAGCTCAACAACAAGGGTTTTCAATTTTTTTTCTCCCTGTTATTTATGACTATATATGGTAAATGTCTGTATCATATTGTATTTTAAATTAAAATATTTGTTAGAATTTCAATTACATAATTATTATTATTTTCAATTAAATATTTGTCAAGATTTATTTTTTTCTTTAAATCTAATTTTTCTTTAAAATAACCTAGGATACCACAAGAGAAACATCTATTTTAATAAAGCAAAGAATTGTATGTATGTTCCCTATACGAATCCAGTTTACGTCAAATCTCAATCACGTTTGGCAGGGAGGTACTTGGGCACCAAAGAAGGAATGTAAGGGGTTTTTCTAAATGCCAAAAAAGTACCAAACCATTCAAATTTTAATTTTAGGGCGCAATAACGGCTCTTTCTACCCCAGAAATTTATCCAATTGTCCTGAATTTATTCGAAAGCACGCGAAAAATACCCCTGAAGATTTACTTCCTTTGAGTTTCAAAAAACCCAAGGCTGTGAAATCACTAAGAGAAAAAGTTACAAACATTTTTCCCAGAATTATTGGAGCATCAATATGAAATCAGAAATTTATCATCTGCCAAGAGCTCAGTTTTAATTAGTGTTAACAAAATCATTGAGAAGAAAGATCTCTCGCAACTTTTTCTTGACCATAAACAAATAAAATTCTTGCTTTTGCATTGAGGTAAAAATTTCCCTTTTTATTTATTTATTTTTTTGCCTTTTTTTTTTTTGTACTGTAGAAGATAATCAAGGATTTTAGTTACATTAATGGAGGGTAGCATTTAATTTATGCGGAACTTTTAGATCTGCCATAATTTGAAGAAAATTTTTAGTATTTTTGTTTTTTTCCCATTATTTAAGCCTAAATGATGAACACCCGTCACTCGACCTGTTATTTTTGTGGTAGACTGTGCAAAAGCCGGGCGATGCAGCTAATTCCTGTACATAAAAATAAAACACTTGGAACCAAAACAAAATAGCTCTGCTTTAAATTTACATTAATGTCAAATTAAGTACATTTTGTTTCAATGTATAATGTATAGCTCTGACAAGTTGAAGCTTGACTTTGATAATGTTTATTCATTTTTGTGGTAATCAGGAAGGGTAATTGCCATTGAGTTGAAATGGGTCACTTTTGTCAAGGTTTTGAAAAAGTATTCCAGCTCAAATCCATGCAGCAATAATAAACAATTTTTCACTGCACTTCCCAAAAAGAATTTCCAGAAGTGCATGTTTTATTAATTGTTATTTAAAGCACTTTAATTTAACAACTACAATCATTTTTTTTATAAACATCTTATCATTAAGATTTTATCCTCTTTTTTCGTTTTCATTTTAAGTATTTCACAAACAATTGCGTAAACAAATACTGTATGTGTAATATTTAGATTTAAAATGAAAATACTGTCTGCCTCCAAGAAGTTGATCTATGGCCTTGTGAAAAAGTCCATTTCTTTCAAGGGAGAGCAATTAGTAAGAAGAGGAATTGTTTGGTGCAGAGTTGAGCTACCATTTAGCCTTTTGAACTTCAGCCATTTTTCCTCACCCCTATTTTAACAAATGGAATCATTTAATCGGCCGACCAGCAGAGCTCAACTTGCCAGAGGCGGACAGTGATCAACATATTTATTTATTATTGTGCTTAGTTCAACATTTTTAATTTGTAAATTTTAATATACAGGAAAAAAATAAATAAATGAACAAAATAATATTTTGTCAGAGCGGTTTTTCTCCGAGACGGAAAATACCAGACAATCCTGCTTACTGACCTTTAAAAATGGCTGAATAGTGGGAAAGCATTTTAGACACACATTTTTCTTTTTTACAATCTTTGTCCTTTTGAGGGGGAAGAACTGGTTTCGACAAAACTCTATGACAATACTTATTTTATTAAAAAAGAGGCTTTATTTCATATTTCAACCAATTACTGAATATATATATATTCTAGTTTTTACTGATAATTTATTATTGAATTCAAATGTATAAAATTTAGTTTGTGAGACAATTACAGACACAGTTCCTTTTTTTTTTTTTTTTTTTTGAGCTTGGTCTTCTGTGTCACTTTTCCGGGATTGAAATCTTGGTTAAATAATATACATTTAAATATAAGGTCTATATTTTAAGCACTGAGTATGATGTTATAGTTTGTGAACAACATTAATGTCAAAATATATAATAAAATCAAGGCATTTATTAGTAAAATGACTTGTATTTACCACAAAGAGACAAGGTGGGAAAATGACAGTGTAAAAAAATTGATATGACCAGGGTGAAAAAGTTTCAATCATTCTGCTTCTGACACATCTCCCCCAACTCTGTTTAGAGGTTGTCCTCCTTCGCCCCCCTTCAAATACTGTACCAAGTTCCCACCAAAATATGGCTTCTCTTTGGAACCATCATTCCTCGAAAGGTCTTCACAGCAGCACAAGAATAGTGTGTCAATGACCATCTCATAGACTGAGAGGACGCAATGTGCAATGAAATAGGAGAACACTGCTACTAGGAACACTGGAATGGCATAAAAGTGGAGTTCTGGATCATTTCTCATGACCAGGATGCCCACAAATGCTGTGATGGCGGTCACGGCACATTTACCCAGGAAGAGGATGAAATCCCCCACACTGTTGATCGTTGCAACTTGAAGGGCGTTGGAGACGAGGACATCAAAAGCCTCGCGGGCAGCTGGGCAGAAGCTGATGCCTCGAATAGCCACAATCGTGTAGGCATTATGGTTAAGGTAACGAATGCATTTCTCCATGCACCAGAGACAGCAAATGCAGCACTTAAGACACCAAGATACGCAAGCAATGTCCTGGTGCTTTCGCATCTTGCTGATGACGTAAGTGAGGATGAGACGTGGGATCTTGAAGAGTGTGATTAGAAAAGAACCCAGTGCGACAGATCCCATGTGATAGATGAAGAGTTTGAATGCTGATTTACCCACAGTGCAGGACAACGCGTCCCTATCTTTGGAGAAGTACCAAGTCGCCACAGATCCAGCAATGACCATTTGTTGGCAACCGAGGATGAATTCACTTGTCCACACCAGGGCAATGATGAGGTACCACCACATGTACTGGACCCATGAACCTTCGCTGAAGGAGACTAAAGTAAATGCTCGGTTTAAAAGAGCCTCTTCTTCTGATCTTGGAAGCAACTCCGTATGGTTTGATGGGACAGGGCCGTGTTTCAGGGGATCCCCAATTTCATTCTTCACTGGGTAATATGCTGTTGCTAAAGCAACTAGTACACCAACCCAGAAAGCAAAAAATAAAGCAAGAGCAATGAATGTCCACAGTGGTTGCAAGAGAAGTAATGGCATGCTCCTAATGCATCGACCCGATTCGGTAAACAACTTTACCACAACGTGTACTCTTTTTCTGAGTACAAGAACAATGAGCAGCAGGACAACAGTAAACAGTGTGGCCAAAATGGAGTAAATGAGAAAAGTACGTTCATTCTGGGCGGCCTCGGCAAGCAGCTGGTCAAATGGGGTCAAATCTAACTGCCACTTGATGTCTGCGTATGTCCACCATAGAACACCAGTTCCAGCCACCGATGCAATGCTGGCAACAACCATAATGATCCAAGACACAAATGACGCCAGGCAATGGATTGTGAAAGCCATGATAAAGGAAAGTACCAGTGCCAGTCCAGTCATGCCCAGGATTTCATACCTTGCAGCATAGATATCGCTTACTACTTGCTGGATTGTGTCAAAATTGTTCAGATAGGCATAGATACTGTACATGATGTTTCCTGCAAGATTTGCAACTGGTAGTGGTACACATCGGTTTAAGAGTGGTTTTGTTGCATAAACTGGCGGGAAGGGGCAAGCGTAATGTCCAATCCTCTCTTCTGCTCTCAGAAAATATGGGTCGGTACTTTTGTTTTTTGGCATTGGGTATAGAACACTTCTTTGCATGAATTGTGCAATATCATAACGGCATAGGCTTGAACCAGTGTCTCTTTCGAATTCTCGTACGTCATTATCACTCTGAAGCATTCTGTCTGGACATTTCTTGACACAAATCTTAAGAGATTCCTGAAGATTGGACATATTGAGAAAGAAAAGGTAAGGTCGATCGGTGAGGTCCATTCCAGAGAAAGTCATGTTTCCCAACTCTTCGTTAGGCATGCCACATGTGTTTCCGAAACTGTCTTGTCCATAGGCCAGTCGCATTGGGGCTCCAATAACAAACGCAAAAGCGGCAACAAATATTAGGAGACCCCAAAATAAGGCGAAAATTGCTAAACAAATAATATCAGTACATTCTCTGGGCTTGCTGTCTTTAAGTTCCGAACTTTGACGGCCACAGCACGACATGATTGCGACTATTGAAAACGAATCAGAACACCGTCGCTAAATTAACAGGATAGCCGAAATTAAACGCACATGCATGTCAATACTTCTACGATTTTTTTACATGATAGGGAAAGAACACACCGTTAATTAAATCAATTTTAGAGTCTTATCCTTTCTGTAAACAATTCACACCCCGCCGTTGCGAAGGTAACAACATCCGTTGGGTGATGAGAGAGGTGTTGGTGCTTATAAAAAAAAAGCCACCACCTACAATCAACGATTTGAACATGACTGCTTAAGCAGCCGGCGTGAAATTAAAGAGTCTCAAAAAGTGTCATTCCTATTTGGCTGGTTTGTCACAATGAAAATAGGAAAATATAATAGTAATTTATTTTTCAAGAGATATGTAATCTCATTTTGCGAGTTATGACGATTATTTTTCTTTTTGTTTTGGGGAATCAACCTCTGGCTATAGAGCCGTCAAATCCTTCAGTACGATAAGCCATTTTAGAATTGCTTTGCTTTAAGGCGTGGTTTATATTCTCCAATGTTAGAGCATTCCTTAATAATATTGACCAATTAGAACAAGACGAACTGCTTATCTACCTGCTTTTGTTACAGACAGCCAGTTAACAGTTAATTTTTTAATACGAAAACAAATACTATTTTTTTAACATACTCAAATAATTACTCAACCAGAAACACTGCATTTGCTGCACACATAGGTTGCGTTCGACGAACCTCACCGGTCGATCGGTAAGTAACCAGTTACTAACCACGGCGTTCTATGATCAACCGGTTACCGCACTTGTTACCATTCTAAGCAGTTGATTGGAGCTCGTGATCATTAGCTATCACGTGATTACTAACCGGTCGCTCTCGGTCGTGCTCGTCGAACAAACTCATATACTATTTTCATACTGATCTAGAATTCTTTAGCTGAGGACAGATGTTCGGTTAGTTAATCACGTGACAGCTAATGATCACGTGCTCCAATCAACTGCTTAGGATGGTAACCGGTTGATCATAGAACGCTGCGGTTTGTAACCGGTTACTTACCGGTAGACCGATGAGGTTCGTCGACCGCAACCCTTACGTTCAGTGCTACCGGCTGTTCATTGGTTGATTTTTTAGCTTGTTGATAAACAAACAACCGCTATTTTAGAATGAATTATTCTCTCATCTTAATTCTTTTGCTGTTATTCTTAACTCATTATTTTTATATTTCGTGCTTGATTTGCATGGATTCGACTATTCATAATATATTTATTATACACAAAATTAAATCCATATTTTTGACACTTATATTGTTTTGCTATTTCATAATCTTTCAATTTCTTATGGCGTTTCTAATTTTTTATTTTGAATTTTGTGTAGTCTTTCATTTTTTACTTTTGTTATATCCTCTCCAAGCAGAAAGAGTGTCTACTCTTGGACTTTTTAATGAATATTTTCGGTAGTAAAATATCGCGATGCATCTTGAAGGATGCAAGTACAGGTTATTGCTAAGTCATTTTATTTCTAATGACTGAGGAAAAAAAAAATTCAGGTATCCTTAAAATTGTGATACGCAAAGAAAAGTATAACAAATTAAAAATTGTGCTGTATAAAAAAGATAAACATGGATACAATAAGAACCAATTTAAAAAAGGATATATATTTTTTATTTAACAAAATCAAAACTTTATTTGAGGACTTTTTGTTTTTGCAAGAAGTTTTCTATAGGTTTTCCCCCTCCCCCACCCCAGAGAAAATAACAAATGCATTTAAAAACTGTCCATGGTGTGCCCCCGTTTTCTGATATCAGGCTTTCGTGCCATTAGCCCCCTATATGGGATCTATTGGAGCAGTTATGCCACTTTCTTTCCATCTGAGGGTTGCCACGCATGTTTGATCCTCACGAGGTAGAACGCACAATTTTCAAACATTTAAAAATTTTCTAAATAATATGGAAAGGTAAGGAAAATTAATTAAAAACCAATAATTGTTGTTATTATTACTTGATGCTTCTTTAATAATTTTCATCTGTTTTCAGAAACAAATTTATTAATATTTAACTTCAAATTTGCTGTCTTGTGCTAGCATAGGCTAGCAATTTGGGATGCACTGATACACTTTCCTGACTGTATCGTAATTTGGTGTGAAGTCCGACTTCTACAGCATATATGTGCCATAAGGACCCGTTTAAGAGTAGGCAACGATTCACAGCACAAGATCGCATTAACACATGGAAAGGACAAGAGAGAGAAAGTACACCTATGCCCAAGTCGGGATTCAAACCTAAAACCTCCCCATCTGCAGTCAGGCTTTGATAACCTCTAGTCAAGGGTGACCTTCAATTTTGAATCATTGTTATTAAACATGATCCTTGATTTGTATCATTTAAACCAGTGGGGCCCTACATTTTTCTGCCGGAGGCTGCACCTCATATTAAAATCATTCTTGCAGGCCAGAACACATAAAATTTCAAAATATTTTGTAAAAGAAAAGGGGAAAAAAATTCAAACCAATAATTATTGCTATCATTACTTATGCATGCTTTTCAGAGACCAATTTTTTAAGATTTGGAACCAGATTTGTGACATTGTTGCTGATTGTGCTTTTCAATTTGTATCACTGAACAATACATAGGGCCACACGAATCAGATTAGCGGGCCGTAGGTTTGGTCGCCACTAACTTAAATGAAACAAGAAGCCACATGGATCAGCTTTGCTGGCCATAGGTTCGTCACCACTGTATCAGAGTATGATGTGGGGCTAACGAAAGAGGTATTAAATAAAAAAAAATTGTGAAAGTTGAAAACCTAATTATATGCACACCCATTATATGTTAAAAATGTAATTAGCAGTAACCTTTTGGCACATATCGACAAAAAAGGGCAAATATCGGTGCCACAGATATTTTTTTTTTGGCTTTGAGAGTGGGAATATTATGCAAAACTTATATCATCGTATGTTTATCTAAACTCTCTATGCAAGAAACATGCATATTTGAAGGAGAAAAGTAAACAAAGCAGAAAGGGCTTTTGAAAATTAATTATTAATAATTTATTTTGTATATTTATCCCTAAAGTCAAAAGGTACCCTATCCGATTGAATTATATTTTTTTTTACAATTCTTTATTTTTAGAATGAATAATCTTTATACAATATTGATAATATATGAAGAAATTTTTTAAAAAGAAGAAACAGTAGAATAAACAGAATACTGCCCAATGATATATGTTTTTGATGGACTAGTTTTCTGTAGCTTTCAATTATGTTAGTTTTCAGGAATCTCTAAAAGAAGACAAAGATGTGTATAAAATTTGCATTGTGGTAAGCCACTGCATTTATTGACATCTATCACTGTACACATGTTTTTTTTCTTTTTGTATAACATTCAGTATGTTGAAATATAGTTTTTTTTTCACAGGAAAATGTTTTTTCTCTTGTATTAATTTTTGAATCTTGAAATTGTATCGTAACTTCGAGTTTTGCATACAGTTCATACCCGAAATCTGTTTGCTTGCATTCAAAGTTTAGCTCAGAAGTGCTTCTGACTTTGGTGAGTTGGATGTTACCTAAGCTAGACGATTCAGAAAAATGCTTCAAAAATACATGAATGCAGATGCTGCAGCCAGGGGCGCCCCAAACTTAAATCTTTGAGGCAGGTGAAATTCTGAATTTGTCGAATGGAACTTCAAGTTTTGTTGAAGGAATAAAATAATGGAATGCATACATACGTACATCTAATGAAAAGGAAATTAAATCGGGACATTTGGACAATAATTTCCAAATAAGGAAATTTAAGGAAGGGAACATTGACCTCCTGTTGGGACCCCCCCTGACTGCAGCCATACACCTTAACAAGTAAGTCACTATTTCCACCATTTTTTATTTTGTTTATTCTTTCAAAATGCCTTTTCAAATGTTCCTATCTTCACATTGCTCTACCTTGCATTTAATGGGATCTGACTGTTCCCAGGAACTGGCTTGTTTTCATCATATTTTGCTGTTTCTTTAGTAGCAAAGTACAGGTGCAATAAAAACTGACTAGGCATAGACATAAATTGATTCCTTTCGTCATCCTCTCTTGGGCCATGATAACAATCAGTTGTCTTGAAAAGTTTGTAAATCATGAAGATCAATTCGATAAAACATCAATTGCAGATATGAACTTTTCTTAACACTTCTCTATACCTGAAAAGCGATGAACTAGAGCAGTCAGGGTTGGTAAAAAAAACTTTTTTTTTGGTTTAAACCAGGTTCTTTTGGTTTAAACCTTTTTTTTTTTGGTTTAAATACTATTTGCGAGAAAAACAATTAATTTTCGGAAGGTAATTAAGGTTTCATGTAATTAACAATTATTCAATAGTCACATTATACCTAATTTCTTGATTAATTAAAGAGATAAGCAGGGCCGATCCTAGCAGGTGTGCAGAGTGTGCCCCGCACAAGGGCGGCCAAAGCAAGGGGAGGCCGCAGGCCGCATCATATAGTTCTTATAAAATCAAGCAAGATTCCTCAAGAATTTCTCACAAGATAACTTATAATAAGTAGAATAAATATGTTGATTTTTAAATGTTCAATTGTCAAAGTATGTGTCGATTTCCCGACAGCATAGCATAGTTTAAGAAAAATAGAATGTTAGGAAACAGTGTGTTGGTTCATTGTCCATTAATATCTATTCTTAACACACATGCTTCATTTGGTTTCAAAGTTTGTGACAGAACTGGTAATCAGGCATGGATACAGGGGAGGGGAAAGCTTCTGAAGCATGAAATTGTGCCGTCTAAAAGGAGCACTGAGGGCGGCCACTAATGTTTACCCCCCAGGTTTTTATAAACTTAAACAATGAAGACATATTTTATTTATTAAAAAAAAAGCTATACTGATTAGATACTCTCGCAAGCATTTCAAACAACAAACTATGTAACAAACTCTGTGTTTAACAATCGTGGATGCGTGGAGAGAAAGTGGAAAATTGCGACTTCGTTGAGAGTAACATATATGAATGACAAACTAAAATGTTGTACTTTTCCCTCTTTACGACAATTTTTCTGATTAAAATCTTGAATGAACTGTCCGGTTTCAGATCAGTTAGGAGGACAGGGCCCTTGCCCCCGGGAAGCAAATTTAAATGTGGCTCCAAAACGAAGATCCAAAAAGATGCCATGACCTCCTTGACGAAACTAAAGAAGGCTTAAAATTGCGTTTCTATGACTTTACTTTTGGAAAATTTCACTGGTTGAACCATCGATCTTAATGACTCAATTAAGTCTCTGATTCACCTCTTCCACTTTAACTTAGTCAAACATAGCCTAAAAATGATGGCTCCAAAATCCAAAATGTGTTTTCAGACGAACGCCCTTCTTATCATCAAATGTCATATAAAATTGCTTTGGCATTTTTCGAAATTTTTGCAGTGCAGAACCCTGAAATCCATTCGCAAACATTACTACCAAAGACAGTTTCAATTAGCGTCTTTAGAGAAGCCTCTAATTCCACCCCCTCTCACTTAACGTATTGAAAAACGAACTAATATTGCGTTTTTCAAACATCAGCTTCAAAGAACTTTTGGGGAAAGACCCCGAATCCCCCTTTTCTCCAACGCAATCACACTATCAGGGGTCTGTCCAGGATTTTTCACAGGGTCCGTTTTTTGTGAAAAATAAAATAATTTTGTGAAAAATCAATTATTTTTGTGAAAAATCAAATAATTTTTTTTTTCTTGTAAAAACGAAAGCTTAGACTCTTGAGATGGTGGAAACTGCATCATTGACACTTAAAGTTGAGTATTTTCTCTCTTTTCTGTTGAGAATATCATTCTTGAGTGTTTTTCTAGTATTTGAAGAGAGGAGGGAGGCATCGCTCCCTGGGAGATGGGCACCCCTCAAGTATCAATATTTATCTACCATTCTACATCATGTTAAATTATACTATAAATGTTTTTTGTATAGTATTTAAAATAACTGTAAGAAAAAAAATTAGGCAGGGGTTCAGCATTTAACTTTTTAACCCAAGACACTGTTTAAGAGCACAGAGTTTCGTTCAAACCTTATAAACTCCGTGATTTTCACAAAAATAAAAAAATATTTTATTTGTTTACCTCTCAACTAAGCGTACTAAACATCGAAAATTCGAAAAATCAGATTTCCACAGCGGATGCAAAGAGATTGCAATCCTCAAAGTGAAGGAATCAAAAGTATAAAAACGGCTTGTAAACTAAATATTTTTGATAAAATTACTTTTGAATTGCATTTTAGAGTCCTATGATAAACATATCATTAATATCTGGACACAGTTGAATCAAAAATAAATAAATAAAATAAAAAATAAACCATCGATTCAGCCTTTTAATTATTGACTCATAAAAGAAAATGGAATTCCCCTTTAAAAACTTGAAATAAGCTTTGTTATAAAAATAAAGAGACTTTTCATTTATTTGCATCCTAATAAAACGAAGTTAGCTTGAAAAAAAGAATGAAATATGATTCTCATATCGGATGTAAAAAGATTGCGTTTTTCAAAATGTAGACATCTATAGAAAAAAAATAACGGTAAATAAAAGTTTATTTAAAGTTAATTATCCTTTTTAGTATCGAAAAACCAAACCCATATAACTTTCTCCCAAAATAACAGTTTAACATCGCACCACCAGACACTAAGTGGCGATAAATTTAAATTTTGTAACCCTATCTGAAGCTATCACATCCGCCCCACCCATACTATCCTTTGCAGTTCTAAATTCATTTCGCTGTATATTATTAATGCTTAAATCATGAGTGGGGAGAAAAGTGCTTACTACGCCTATTCAGAGAATGTTGACGCTTTTCCAAAGAAGTTTACAACAACACCGCTGCATAAAACAAACAAGCAAAATTATAAACCAAACTGACTTTCAGCTGTTAATTTCTTTCAAAGAAACCAACAACAGGCATTATATTTATTTGGCGGTAGTAATTATTTATGGCTTGCAGGAGCGTCACAAGAGTGCCGATTTTTTTTTTTCCTTTTGCAAAATTAGCTGATTTTGTATAAGTTGATTCCTCTAATTTAACTTTAAATATGCTGTATTATTTTAATTTGAGATTTGCTCTTTCAATAAACAATTTGTGAAAGATCCGTTTTTGTTTACCAGAATTTTGTGAAGGGTCCGTTTTGGTTGATCGGATTTTTGTGAAAGGTCCGTTTTGGTTGATCGGATTTTTGTGAAAGGTCCGTTTTGGTTGATTGGATTTTTGTGAAGGGTCCGTTAATGGACCCAAATTTGCTCTGGCCAGACCCCTGACTATACATGAAAATTTCATTTTTAGACAGTTCCGTGGAACCACAGCTTCCTGCCTAAACTAGCCTGAAATTGACTTCAGTTTCAAAAACACAGTTCGTGAGGGCATACTAAACCCCCGCCCGCTCTTAGTCCCATCGTTATCAAACAATGCTTAAAATAAGATTTTGGGGCTTATATTTCTAAAGAACTCCAGAGGAGAACTGCCAGGCTTATGTAACTTTTCACGACGCTAAGGCATATCCATCAATCGTCGAGGTGAGGTGGACGAAAGTCTATAGTTATATTTTTCAGATATTAATGTTGAAAAATATCCGAAAGATCCGTAGAAGCTTCCCAGTTTTGTTAACGTCACCAAAGATCATATAAAATTGCGATTTTAGAAATATCCGCTTAAGAGCCCCAAAATCCTTCCTTCCCAAAAATAGCCTATAATGGATTTCTGTTCCGAAAAATATTTTGGTTCGGAATATTTTCACGTTTCCCCTATTGTTTTCAAATCTAGCCAAAAACGGGTTTTTGAAAAAATAGTGCCGAGAAAATAACGGAGGATAGCCGCCAGATCCCCTACCATCACCAAAGACGGCCTAAATTTGCGTTTTAAACTTATATTTCGAAATCTTTCAATGGGAGACGACTGACAACGTCAACAAAGGTAACCGAAAATTGCGGGTTTAAAATTTCAGTTTCGGAGAAAAACGCTGATCCTTCCTAAGCTATGGTCTTTAAAAATAACTTCAAATTGATTTCAATTTTGAAACAATTTTAGGAAAGAACTGCAACATTACTTTCACCTAAAATCTCGAAAAAGTTCCTAAAATTGCGATATTTGACGTCACTTTCTCCATGCACCTTGAATATACTTGACTCTTTTGTCCTTGCAACCAAACACAACTAAAGATTAACTAAAAATATTTTTCATGTGCCAATTTCGATGCTTTTCTTGGAGCAATCCTCCTCCCCTGAACCCCTGACACCTCCCCCCACGCTTCCCCTTCCTCCGTGATGTTCCTGCTGTGATGTCACCGAAGAAAGACCATAAAATGCATTTTACGACTAGTAAATTTTGGTATCTATTACTTTCTTCAAAGATATGAATTGTACCTAAAGAGTTTCTTACTATAAAAAATTTCTTCCTTTTTATAAGATCATTCTTCTGTCCCCCCCCTCCCCCCCATTTTTTAAATTTGAGCTTGGCATCGAAATTTAAAGAAAGATTTATATAGATGTTAAAGATTAGTCAAAATATGCAAATTACTCTTGAGGGGCGGCACATTAGGTCTTTGCACACGAGCGGCCAACACCCTAGGATCGGCCCTGGAGATAAGAACAAAATCTTGTAACTAAATTAAATAATTAAAATAGCTTTCTGCGGGGAAAAATTGATTGAAATTTTTGACTTGATTAACATATTAGTATGCATGTATATATAGACCCTTTATGATACAAAATACTTCAAGAAATGGTTGTGATGCTGGTTAAGATAAAATATAATGAAGATCCAAGAAAAAACTTTATAAAACCAACATACTATGAATAATTATCGAATACAGGTAAAAGTTATATTTTTAAGCATAATCTTTTCAAAAGAACAATTTTCATATTTTTTCTTTCTGATCTTACATAATGCTGATTTTTATATATACAATGTCGCAAATATTCTGCCGTCATAATCATAGTTGCCGTAACTCCACTTTAGGTAAATGTTCAGGAAGGGCGATTTAGTTTCTTTCGCTTGGGCCACCAATTTAAATTGCGACAACTCTTTTGGTGATTATGTTACTAGGAGGTATTTTGGATGCTCTTTGACATAAGATCGTTAAATTGGACGATTTTCCAAAATTTGGGGCTAAAATGGCGGTTACGGCTTTTATGCGTAGTATACGACTTCATTCTGGAGCAGCAGAAATGCCGCAACTCCCTTCTTTAGCGTGATTTCGGCTACAAAGTTACGATTTGAAACACCATTCAGTGAAATTGTACTTTATATTTGTTATTTAACTTTTGCTTTGTAAATAAAAAGGATGAATTAAATTAAAAATGAACCTTTAACACCAGCCAAATAAGTTTTATTACATCAAAAACAAAACAAAAAGTCTTACTTGTTATTCACAAGTTGATACCAGGTCAGTAACGTGTCTGGTTGTAAAAATTTGCATGTTAAATACCATTTTTCGAATGACATATTTATCCAAAAATTTACAAAAGTATAGCGCTTTCAGTATTACAATTTAAATACCATTCAAAGGAGATATTTATACAAAAATTGACAAAACTATAGAGCTGTCAGGATTACAACTTAAATAACATTGATTAAATGACATTTTTCTAGCCATCGTCGACATTGCTGCGGAGATCTGCAGCCTTGTTATTCACTGGAAGATTTTCCCAAAATAGCCGTCTGTTTTCTGGCATGAGGGGGAGCAAGGTTTTTAAAATTCCTTCTTTTCTTTCAGCTGAAATGCCCCGTGCTTCGGAAATCGATTGCGGCATGCCCTTGTATTTTTGTGCCTTTACTGAAAGGAAATTGAGTGGAATGTACTCCTTTTCTCAGTCAGTTTTATATTTAACGTTTTGCTGTCCCCTCTCCGCAACAATTTCGACGATATCTTTTAAGTAGGGCCTTGGCTTGGCCCGACTTATTTTGTATTGTGATGACTCATCTTTCCATTCCAAAAAATCGCTTTGACCCATCTCTTTCACCTTAACTTTGCCAGAATTGGCTTCACCGACAGCTTTAACGAAATCCGAAAAGTCGTAGGTTTTTTTTTGACGTTTCAGTGATAGTTCGACCTGGTGGTGAAAACTATCAGCCGCCATGAAAGTATGGCCAGGCTCAAAATAACGTAAGGTAATAGAGTTTGCAGCTATTTCGTTGGAGTTAACTATTTTTACGATGTACGAAATGAGAGTCCAATTTTTATTTTGACCGGCGCAATTATCCAGCCAGATAACTAAATAAAGTATGTCCCATTGACAAACAAAAAACGAATGGAAAGCACTTACAAGATCTTTTTTGCGCCCAGAAGTGCATTCATGCCATAGGCAGGCAAAAGGGGGGGTACCTGCGGCTTATCGCCTAACGGAGCGAAAGTCTCATTAAATACAACGATTCTTGGACAAAATAATACCTTTTTAAACATGTCAATTCGCGGTAACATAATTACTTTTTCTAGATCAGCAGAAACGTACAAGGTCTCGGCGGAAGTAGTTTGGCTGTCGGCGCGATATTTTTCTCGCGCTGCTGTTGCTTTCTCAATATGTTTTTTCCATTCAATACAAGAAGTACAGTCACTTGACAAAGAATCCTCTGTATGCAGAGGGTCATGTAGCTTAAAAATTTCGCAATGATCGCACTCTTCATGACCAAGTTTGGTAAACGAAATATTCAAAGCTTTGACACATTTTCGGTACAAATCATACGAACACGTAATATTTGGATACTTTTCAACAAAATCCGCATGCATATCAGTGACCGTTACGTCGTTTGGCAAATATCTTTTGTTCGGAGCGTGCTCCCTACGGTAATGAGACACGCTAGGCGAAAAAGATTCTATGTGTTTATTTATAAGATCTCTGGTTGTTTTGTCTCTTTCATACCGACCTCTTTTATCAGCAGTCACATAGTTACCAAAAACTTTATCGCCGTTCAGGACCTTAACAATGATTCTATCGTTTTTAGCACTATAACCAAGAGTTGTAAGGAAGAATGTTTTACACACATGGCAAGCTTTTCCGTTTTCATCTTTTAACTCGTACGTAACAGATCTCTTGCGTTTATCAGCATTCTCGCGGCGCCTTCTTTTAACTACCGATTGTGTTACACACGACGAAACAAAAAGCTGCTGTTCATTCGGTTTCATAGCCCAATATTCAGAATTTAAGACGTATCTTCGATCATTGGAAATTTTTGAACCGCAAGCTTTAAAGGTGCAAGCGCAACTAGCTTTGAGTTGATGTTGTTTAACTTTCTTTGACCGTTGATCCTCTTTCCTGTCATTTACAGATTGGCTGTACATTTTTCTCTTTCTAGTGGCACCCCTCTTCGTCAAACTTTCGGCTACATCAGATTCCTTAACGCTCGGAGTACCGGTATTTGAAGTGGACTGTCCCAGTTCAGTGCTGCTGCTGCCGTTTGCCCTATTTTTCTTTGCTTCCGTTAATCGTATATAGTAATCAAACGGATCACAATCACTGGAATCCGAAGAATCAGTGCAAACAAAATTTGGATTTAGCATGGAGCGGTTTGAACTCGTATTAATGTGGGACGGGCCCGCTTTTGGTGAAGATGCACTGTTGTTGTCATCTTGATCCAATTTAACTGCCTCCCGCTCCTCTGGATCGGTTTCCATTGTGGCGGTCAATTTGTTATACCCTAACAGACAGAAAACTCATTAAAAAGGTGACTCTTGTTAAAAGCCGTTGTCCCACCTAATTAGTCTACGTAATTAAAACTAGTAACTGCAATATTGCACTAATAAATACACAAACTTTAGTGTAAGTTTTTAGTGAATTACAGAATAAAAATAAACTCACCTGACTTTTGAAGTCTCCAAGAGCACTTTTTTTTAGGTATGCACTATTGCTGCTGAACAATAATTCACTCGGGCACACTAGATAGGTCAAGATCACACGTCCACGTACTAAAATAAAATGAAGGTGTGCCACAGTCTACCTTGCAAAGTAAACATCACCAGCTGAAACTTCCGCGCTGGCCCTTTCGCGCATCGTGTCTCTGGTCCGTTCCTAAGCGTAAACACAGTAACTCCACCACGCGTGCGGAGTTGCGGCATTTATGCCTATGATTGGATTTGCGGCATTTATGCCGAGTCCGACTGCATTTTGGAGGAGTTGCGGCAAAACTGGCTATCGATTTAGGTGGGAAGGACGCTTCAACCGAATATATCCTTTCGTACACACATGCGTAATGGCCTATAGTACCCAAAAATCGCAATAACTCAAAATCGACAAAAAGTGGAGTTACGGCAACTATGCGTATGACGGCAGTATTGAAGTAAAGCAAAATGTACAACAGTACATGATTGAACAGTCAAAAAATCGATTGCTGTTGTACTGACAAAGTTTTAAAAAAAGTGCTGCTCTATATTCGACTCCGTTCTTATTTTGGAAAGACTTGGAAAAGATATCGACTATCGCTAAAACAAAGAACCAAATCAAAAATACAAAAATTGGTGTAACATGGCTTAAATTACAGCTTATTTACTGGCATACATGTTGCATCCAGCATTGAAGTTTAAAAAATATTAAATGCAAACTCTTTAGAACAAATAAATGTGTAGCAAATTCTATTTCAAGAAGTTTTTTTTGCCAAAAACGTTATATCTTCTGCAACAGTGACTGAGTGGTGGAAAAGCCAGGAAAAAGAATTTGAAAAATGCAGTGCAACCGTCGTTAAAAGTCTTCAACATTACTAAAACCAGCTTCAGAAAAGTTCAGTGCATATATTTTCATCATTTAGGTATCATTCATAACTCAAAAATTGATTAGGCTCTGGAAAAGCTTCAAAACTTGCTTTTTGTTCAAAGTACTAAATAACATAAAAATAATATTAATTTATAATGTAAAAGTTGCTATGTATTTATGCATATGTTATTGTGGTGTAAAGTAGATTTTATGTAATTGTAAAAAGATTTATACACATATTTATGAAATGAGTTGAATACATTACATATACAGGGTGTCCGAAAAGTCCTCGACACATAACAATGGTATTTTAGGTTAAATGTGTCAAGGACTTTTCGGACACCCTGTATATTTATTCATAAATGTAATTTTACAGTTTTTGTTTGTAACAGATTAAAAATATTTTGCTTTAAACCAAAAGAACCATTGTTTTCTCCAACTGTCTTTAGAAAAAATTCATTTAGTTGAAAGCCTTGAACAAAAAGACTAGCTTTGAAACTTTTTCCAATCCTAATTTGTTTCTTATTTTTGATTGTACGAATCCAAATTTCGAAAAAATTCTTTCGACACTGGCAGACGAGGCTTTTGCTGTGATCAGTTGCTCAATTTCATTGAACACTTTGTCATTGAATTTGTTTATTTCAGTTTGCTGAATCTTCCACCATTCATAAGGGGTGACTTCGTTTACTACATTTTTGATCAAAAAAGTGTTCTTCAAAAGGTGAAGTTTTGGCATTAAATTTTATAATGAGTGAAAGCATAGAGTTAGATGGATATTTCAGTTTTGCAAAACTGACTGCATCTCTCTTCTATTCTTCTGAGAGCTCGCTCTGATTATATCTTGGGTCTAGCATGTATGCCAGAAAGTGTGCAGGTGTCAAAGCCATTTCATATCTGCGCTTTAAGTGATCTTCGACGTCTTTACTCACTTTGTTCTGTCTCATTGTATTTTTGAGATCCTTCCAATAATGCACGGCATCAGAAATGGAGCAATTATTGGTTTGAATTTTATCTAGAGCAATTGCAATTGGCTTTAGAAGCTCAAACATATCTTCTGCATTTCTTTTTAAATTAAGGTTTGATACCAGCTTTTGAATGTTTTTATCAATAACATTTCTATTTTCTTTGCAAATTTTCAACAAAACTTACCAATTTTTAAGGTAAATTTCCAAGGCATCAGAAAACGAATTCCATCTTGTATTTGAAGAAAGTATTAATTTTACTATGTTTGCATGTGATCTATAACAAGAATTTGCAAACTGATTGTTGTGAAAATATTTTATTACTTCTAATAAATGATCTTTGACTGTAGGATATTTAGTTGCAATATCATTTGCTAATAAGTTCAGCACATGTGCTGAGCAGCCATACGTGATTAAATCAAGTTCTTCACTTTCATTGAGCAAATCCCGCATTTTACTTACATTTGAGGCATTATCAGTTACAACTGATCGAATAGAGCATTCCATATCGTATTGACATTTTTTAATACTAGATAATGCCACTTTCTCTAAATTATCTGCAGTGTGAGCTATTCCACTTGTGTCGATTGTATCAATTAAGAAAACGTTACCTGTCTTGGTGGTCACAGTTACACATATAACTGGCTCATTGTGGATATTGGACCAGCCATCAAATCCAAGACAGACAATCTCGTTTTTTAAAGTGTTAGAGCATTTCTTTTTTTCTTCATTATTAACAGTATCTAGCAAATGTCCTCTGATTTCATGACAACTAGGAGGGTGGTATCCTGGACCAAGTTGCTGCACTAATTTTACAAATTGTTGATGCTCCACACTTCGGAAGGCATTGTTGGTGGTGTATACAAAACGTGCTACTTGCTCATCCAAAACAGTTTTTGTTCAACTTCCACAAACAACTTCAAACACAACTCTCACAATTTCCACCTTTCACGACTTCGCGGCCTGATGCACCAAAAATGATGTCGCGAAACAACTTCCTACTCTCTTCTGCCACGCGGTTATAACAGATACATGAAACCAATTAACTTATAATATTTTATTGAAGAAAAATTATGAACTAAAATAGACAAACATAAATTAAAATCATAACCGAACTAACAGAACACCTGAACATGAATTCACTGGATATATATACCAAACTGCTTGGCTAATACTGTTGCCATTTTAAAAAACATAAAAGTTTTTCCACACTGGCAGTTGATCTCACTATGTACGGATCTAAGGATGGAAATACTTTTTGTTTTTTATTTGCAGTAAAAACCCTGCCATTTTGAGAACTTATGCTCCTTTCTGTATCATAAGAAGGTGATGGTCTAGGGTTCGAAGTATCACCTAAAAGAGAATAATAAAAAAATTACTTTGAGTCTAAACTCTACAACTAAATGTTTTATAATAAAATTAATTTATCAAACGTTACTTCTGGTCAACATGTATGTCTCAACTATTGTAATGTAGTAAATTGTTTCTGCACTACAATGCTACAGCCATTCTTAATAAATTCTTTAACAGATAATCAAATGACCCACCAACGTAAAAGAATAACCACATTTTGACTCATAGATATAACATTAAATTTCCTCACCTAAAGAATTGCTTTTACAGACAGTGAATAAATTTCAATTTTAATACATTAACTTCTGAAAGTTTCAGAAATTTGCAACAGCTTCTAAACTTATGTTTTTCAAACTTAGTTTTGAGTAGTAAATAGTGATAAAACCCTAAATGTAAACCAAATAGCTCACACTTTTTATATCTACTAATAAGACCCATTTCAGAATGCAGGCTTCTTCAAGAGCAAATGCATCTCTTTTCATATCTTTTCTAAAAATCCATGATACGGCTGCCATGGACAGTAGACACCAAACTCAGTTCAAAACTTCAATTGAATACTTTTTTGATGAGTGTGCATTTACCATTTTTTTTAAATTGCAGTAACAGAGTTAAATTTAACCCTTCTGTATAAAAAGAAATAATGTATAACTGAACTAATTTCTGACAGCTTGGAATTTTTTTCTTCTTTTAATGATATAATTATTTTATAACTTTCTCTTGCTCGGATTGTTCAGAGCATTAGAAATATTCCATGTAAAAATTTATCAATATAAAAAATTTAAGAATTACTTTAAAATTCATGGCAACTGTTCTACAAAACTGATATTAAAGAAAATTAAAAAATTAATGCTTGGTCAAAATCATCATCAAAGAATTTAAAATAAAAACAACCATTGATTTAAAAAAAATTAAATTAATTTTTTAAAAAATAAATTTAATCTAAAGCAAGGATCTAAACACACATACGCACTTAAGTAAATAATTTAAAAACCTTAAGTTTCCTTTAATTTGAAATTACAGCTGTTTAGTACTTCTGTTTTCTCATTCAATTTCCTATTCTACATTACAAGATTTTTGTCAAACTTTAAAATTCAAAATGTGCATTAAAAAAAGATGTATATATGTATGCATATGCATGTGTGTTTCAATATTTCTTCAGTTTGAGATTTAATTTTTTGAGTACTTCTGTTTTCTCATTTATTTTCTTATTCTGCATAACACTATTTCATGTCATTTAAAATCAAAACTTCCATTTTCTAAATCAAAACTCATTAAAAGTTAAGCGATTTAAAATGTACCCTTTTGCAAAATTTAAAAATATTTTAAGCAAGAGTATTTAAAATAAATTTCAATATTTAATGCTTTAAATATAAGAATATGCTAAAAGTTTCTTGATGTAAAAGTTTACTTTTTTTCAGTACTTCTGTTTTCACTTTCATTTTTGTGATTTCAAATATTAGATATATATTTCTTGATTAAAGAAAACTAATTTAATGCCACAAAACTTGAAATGCATTGAAAAATAACAAATGTAAATAACATTTAATTTTAAAATAATAGTGTGCAAATGCTGGCTATACATTTCAGTTTTGAAATCAAAATTGAAAATTTGCATGATTGTTACAAAACAATTATTTTATATTTAATAAAAAATGACTTACTTGCATCATCCGAAATGACTTCTGTTTCATGACATTTTTCAAGATGATCTTTCATCCTTTTAACTTGCCCTTCCATCTCACGACCAGTTTTTACTCTTAGCTCTTAATCCTTTTCTGGCTTCATTTTTGATTTCATCAAATGAAAGCCAGATTAGGTCTTTTTTTCTACCAGAATTAGACATTCTTTTTAAAACAATATGAGTAAGTAACTTTTGTAAACTGCACAGGTTAGCTAAGGCAAAAAGCAAATACCAAAATCCCAATTCCAATGAACAAAAGGGGGGGGGGGGGACTAAGAATTATCTGCACCCAATAGTCATAAAGCAGCATAAGTGTATAGCCAATCAAAATCTTTTGAGCACACAGAATCCAAAAAAAAAAAAAAAACACCAATGGAGAGTGTAGTTTATATGTGAAGATTTATATATTTCTCAATCAATTTTTACACATACATTTGCATTTTGTTCTGGGAATTTAAAAATTTATCTTTTAATCTTCCTACATTATAATATAAGGAACTATTATGTATCATAATATGAAGTATTAACTTTTTTTTTTAAATTTGATTCAAAAAATATTATTTGTGTTCACCTGCAGAACAAATCTTAATTTTTAGGTGTAAACAATTAAGTTAGACTGTTGATTACCTTACAAGTCAAAGTTAAAATTCCAGGAAAGTGCAAATAAATGGGCAAAAATGTCACACCCCTGCAACAGGAGTGAGCAATATAATGGATTGCATCTACAATAAAAGATTCAATCCTTAGTAAATCTTAACTAATCATGCAAATTAAGCATAATGATGGAAGTTGACTGAAATCTGCTTTATGGCACATATATGAAAATTTTTATATATTAATAATTTTTTTTCGATTAAAGCTTGTAATACATTTTGAAGAAGCAACTTTGCAATTTTAATATTTATCTCTGCAACTTAGCTAGGAACTTAACATAAATGGAATTTTACATTTTTCAATATGTGTGGGAAAATCAATGTAAACCTGTAAAATGGATTTTTTTTTGGCTTTAAAAAAAAAAAAAACATTTTTTTAAAAAACCGCATGGTTTAAAAAAAAAAAAAACAATTGGTTTAAACCATGGTTTAAACCAATGTGGTTTAAACCAAACAACCCTGAGAGCAGTGCTTCTCAACCTGTGGTGCTTGGACCACATGCGGTCCGAAAGCAGCTAGAGAGGATTAATCTTGCAGGACCGCCGAAAGCCAACACAGGAGGGACCCTTGTTAGTTTGGTTGGCCCCCCTACCCCCATAAGATTTATGCTATTCTGATTTCGAGCAGGGTCTGCACTAGACCTGGGACCTTAATTACCAATTAGACTGATATGACCTTTCGATCGTCCTCAATCTTGGATTTGGGAGTGAATATAAATGCACATGCACTTTTGGATTCATATCATTTTACCTAATATAATTTTTATGAAAATATTATTTCTATGGTATGTGGTCTGCATGGATTTGGGATGGTACAAAGTGGTCCTCGGTAGTGAAAAGGTTGAGATAAGACTGGTCTGGAGGAAAGGAAAAGACAGGCTATTTTTTCTGACAGACAGATCTGCTTGGTCCACATTATTCTTTGCAGTAGTTGGAGCTACTTAATCCTTCTCCCACAATAACAATTACAGATGCACTGAATATTCAGTTAGGATTCGGTACTGCATATTCGGCAGAGATAACGAATATTCGGTTTGGTGGACAGGGCCGCAGAGAGCCAAGGCGGGGCCCCTAGTTAGTTTTTTCGCCAAGACCTCCACCCCTTTAAAAAAAGAAAAGAAAAAGGGAAAACAAGAAAAAAATCAAAACTGCTTACTAGAAAATAAGTAATTTCATTAAATAATTAACGCTATTATTGTTATGCCACTACATTTAATGCCAGTGGAAGGGTAAATTTTACATCATCTTTACGTTTCCGATTGTTTGGAGTTTTTCTCCTTTTTCTTTTTTTTTTTGAGCAATCACGAATTGTTTTTTGTTTTCATTTGACTGTTGAATGGCGTCCGTGCTTTTTATTTTCCCCCGCTTTAATTTGCAGCACCACCGTCAACCGGACCCTCCCAATGCCGCTCCTCTGGTGAGCACTGTCTCCAGGTTGCGTCTCTATACTAAACACATTCGTACATACATACATACACACACATACACACGTGTGCACACAAATGAGCATGTTCATACAAACATGGCTACCCACATACACGCTCGTGATTGCAAAAAATATAATTTGAATTCAAGATGCCAAAAATTTAAATTATCTTTTTTTTTTTGCATCAGCGTCGCCAAGCTCTTCCCAGGCTCGGGCCTCTAGTTTCGGACTCGGCTGACATGGCCTCTCGTTGGACCTGTTGGTGGAGGAAGAAATTTTCACTTTCAAAATTGTTGAATAAACCTCTGGATTTTGAGTGAATGGATTAAATTTTTTATCCCAGTGATGATTATTCATGTTGATCATTTTATAAGGCATAACAACTGCTCCCATAGACTTATAACGTTGTACCCACCAATTATTTCTAATTTTCTCGTTCTTGTTTTAGCACGTTAAACCAACTCTTAGCAATTTTAATTTGCAAGGTCTAGAGTTTTGAATTATCAAGAGATGGTTCTTCGTATTATTCAATTTTTCAAAGTACAAAGATAGTTCATCTCTTTAAAACATTAAAAAGAAAAAAACATGCAATTTGGAACTACTAGCATGTGTGCACCAAAAAGCTACGACACCAAATTACCCTGTCAAATACCCTTCAAAACAAAACACATACAAAAGCATTCATCCTCCAATTTTATTTTAAAGAAATTCATGACTGTAAAATAGACAGACAAAAAGAGAAAATGCAATCATCAGTTATTTTCAAAAACAATCCTGAATTTAAACTATATTCAATAAATTGAAACTTTTGGTAATTTCAGTTTCAAAGTATATCCAGAGATAATTGTATTTGCTTATTTATTTATTTTGATTATACATACAAAAGAAAGTTAATCTCTTTTATGATCGTAAAGCAGATAAAAAAAATAACAAATAAAAAAATATGCAATTCCAAATAACTAAAGTATGGAAGCACCGAAAAGCTACATCAGAGGAATTATGAAACATGATATACCAAAACCAAATCTCTCTGTTGCATGACACTAACAAATGCATACAACAAACAAAATTGAATACTGCCTTGATATATTTCACACTAAGCACTTTAAAATCGATTAATGAAGGAGGAAATGACTACAAAGCGTGATTTGCGAAATGCATCTCTTACCCCCTTTTTGTCCGGCATGTTTATTTATCCCCAGTAACCCTAAAGCTGTTCAAAACGGCATCTCCAAGTATTAACCCCGACGTCACTCCATGACGTCATGAAAGAGAGTTACTCCAAAAAGGAGGAGTGACTCGGGACAGAAGTCTGAACGCAATTTTACTTGATAAATCTAAATCATTATTATAGCTATCAATAATAGATTTAAGTATTGTTATTGTAGAGTCTACATCATGTTTCTTGAACAAATAAGTATCTATATAGTAATTTATTGCATTTTTTGCAAATTCTTGTTCTATCTCTTGATTAGGAATCTTATAATTATGCATAACAGTTGATGTAGGTTGATCTGTTGTCTTTACAGGAGTTAAATAACCATGTTCAAAAATATATGAAAAGAATAAATTAATATAAGACTTATATCTTCAGCGCTATAATTAAGTACCTTTTTTAGCTTTGTATATCTTGTATTGTAGGAGTATTCTTGAATTGAAATGATATTCCTTTGTCTTTTATTAACAGATTAAACTTCTAATTTTAGTACATTTGAATAAATCTTTAACATATTCGATAGATCCACGTTGGCACCAATGATTAATGATTTGCTCTGTTTTCATATATTTCATTATAGACCACGGATTATAAATTTATAAGCTTTGCTCTATAATTTGGTAGCCATTATAATATTTTGAAAAAACATAAAGTTCATCATTTCCTATTAAACGTGAGACCTCATAATTATTAAAACCGTAATATCGTCCATATATATGGTTATCTAAGAATCTATGGACACTTACATTGTTCAATTTAGATGAAGATAAATTTTTAGCTTTAACTGATATACCAGTTATTAATCCTTTTTCAAGAAAAATATCATTATCTTTTAGTATGGCACCTAACAGGACATCTATAAAAACATTAGTACGTTGACAACAGCTCATCTGTTAAAGAACTGTGCATTATAGAGTAAATAGGCATATCATACTCATCTATTAATAGATACTTTCCGCATAAAATGATTATATAATAGTTCAGAAAGGAATTTTAAGCTGCTTTCAGTCTCTGCTTTAGTTGCATTCTCTGCATACTCTCGATAAATTTTTAAAAATTTGGTTAAGGAATCATTTGCTTTTTCTTGATCTAACAATGTTTTTGCATTTTCTGAGCGATTGTTAAGTACATTGATCATATACTCATGTTGTTGAAAAGTTATTAATTATTATTCTTGCTTTCTTGAATATTGATTCATAATTCCTGTAACATCTTTAAAACTAACAGAGAGAACGGGATATTGTCCTAGATGTTGTTTATTAAATTCTGTTTCCTTAGAGTTTAGTAAGTTTCGTTCTGCAAACAGCTTATAGTTTTTTCTATCTTTTTCAGGTGTTAGTTCTCTATTTGTATTAACTTCAATTTCTAAGGTTTTAATCATGTCCATATTAGTAGATTCACCAAATCTTCTAGGACATGTAATTAGTATTGCTATTTCACCTGATGTTGTAAAATCTTTTATAAGTAGAGTTTTATCAACAAAACTATCATTTTTTACTAATGTAGCGAAGCTAGAAGTACCAATTTGAATGTTATCTCTTCTTATAGGAGAAGATATCACATTTATTGTAAATGGAGGTACAGTAGCACTAGGCGTAGGTAGTTTAGGTTCTCCTTAATCCATAACATTATCCTGTACTTCAGCAGTACAGTTTCTTCTTTTTAGTTTAACTTGTTTTACGAAAAAATATTTATTTCAACATTGTTCAAAATCTTTTATATTCATGAAATTTGCCCCAAAAAAGCGACTAAAGGTCTTGGGTGGCATTCGAAACGTGGTCTCTCTAACTCCAAAAAGAGCAACTGTACCCCTTAAAGTGTAATAGCCGAGCTCTAAAAACATTCAATTTTGCTGATCAATTGCCTGTGGAGTAATTGTCTAATCCAGCTAATCCATCTCAGTCATCGATGTATGTGTGCGGAAATCATATCTACATTAGTTTGAAAATTTGAGATGCATTTGAATAAAAGTTTTGTTCAACAATGGTCTGATCAGCAATGAATTTCCAATTGAAGGCTCACCTAAATTTTGGCATGAAATTAGTTAAAAACAATTATATTTCATGTTCTAATTACCTTGGAACATTGGAACAAATTTTGTCTGATGCAGAAAAATTAAAGGTTTTGTAGATATTTTTAAATAATTTTTATGAGCATTTTTTAATGTTTTTTAAATTTTTCCTTTTTTACATTGTTGAATTTATGCCAAAATATTGATTAAAATTGGAGGAAACTAACAATTAAAAGAGTTAATTTGATTATAGAATATTGCATTGTCATCGGGTCTGAGGTCGCGTGCCAAATTTCAAAAGAATCCGATCGCAGGAAGTGGGCGGAATTTGAGCTGCAAGATTCCGTTACAAGATACATACATACATACATAATGGTGAAACTAATAAAAGCGTGTTTAATAACAAAAATCCAAAAAAGTTTTATTCTCATAAAAAGATTGGTCCTTTCTTCTTCATTTTCTTCAGATTTATTCTATACAGATTTGGCATTTAAAGGCTGTGGGAACTAAACTTTTAAAAACTAACAGGCACTTAGAAATAAAAGTTACTTTCAAAAAGCAGTCGTATAGCCTAAAGTTACAATGTGACGGTACTTCCCAGTATGGAGTATCTACGTATTTTTTTTTTTCTTAGATTCATTCGACATTTACAAAGAATGACGGAACTATACAGGCCCGGATCTGCGTACAGCCTACAAGGGGGGGGGGGGACTCCTTTATTGTCCTACAGATTTTGTTGCGGGGGGGGGGGGGGCAAAAATTTACGGGATCTGGGGCCTGGAACTATAGTTGTGTATATCAGTTTATGCTTTGTTGTGACAAAAAATCGCTTTGACTCAATTGTGAGAAAGTATTTTTTTGCAGTGACCAACGCTTGTTTTTCTTCTTTTTATCAAAAGCATCACATTGCTGAGGGTGTGTGTTTGTCGAATGAAGCCCCCTTCCCCCGCTTAAAGATAGCAATACAAAGAAGAAAAAATACTTAAAAGGTCCTCTTTCCCCCCCCCCCCCCCATAAAAAAAACTCTTTAAAAACTTAAACCAGATCGATTTCGAGCCGGGGCCCCCTAGTTTCCAATTAGACAAGTATCTGGTTACCAGGATATGCCAAATTCAGTTCCTTTTGATACATCCCGCGTAAAAAATGCAAAAATCATGATTCTCACGTTTTTATAGCATAATTTTTTAAGATAAATTTTTGTGATTGACTATGTTTCATGTCTTGCCATTTTTTTAATGTTGAGTTCAGTATTTTGGAAATTCTTTTGTTATTGCTTGTTTTTATCTTGCCCTTAAAGCATACTGTTATTATCTAAAGCATGATAAAAAATATAACATTTACTCTACTCTATTTCATTTTCTGCACTACTTGTGATTGAAAAGAATAATGTTTGTTTTGAGAAATATTTCGTTATTTGTTTTTAACTTAAAACAGGTTGTGTGTTACAATGTTATAATCATTTTGTAAGACTGTACAATCAACTTCTGGAAAGTGAAAATAAAGTGCTTTATATAACTTCAATTTTTTTCTCTTATTAAGAAAATAAAGTATGAATTATCTGAATGGCTCAAATATTACTCTTTCGTTACTTCTTACTGAAATCTCTACACTATTTTGTACAATTTTTTACTATAAGGCATTTGATGGAGAGAGAGGGGGGGGGAGGAATGTTGGGGAAACGATCAAAATCAAACTACACTGACAGCCGATATGAGCAAGTGACGATGTGCTTCTCTTTTCTCCTCTCTTTTTTCCCCCTCTGTCGATTAATGTCAACGATCTGTCGAACAAACAATTTTTATTTTGATTGATCTTCATTTTTAAAAGAATGCATAACCTTTAAAAGGTTTTGTTTGCCCACCTTTCTTTATATTTCTGTAGTCTCAATTATCCGCGTATAAGGCCTTACAGATTCTAAAATCTATTTTTCAAAAATTTTCCCGGGGGAGAAACCCTCAGAGCGCCTGAAATTATGGATATTTTACATCCCATTCAAGCGGCCACTGTCCTGTTATCTTTGCCACTACAAAAGGTGAATAAAAAATACTAAATTAAATTAAAAATAAAAACAGAGGAAGCATTAAAAAACGAGACAAAAACATGAGCTGTATCAGTAAAAAAGAAAAAACGTTGGAATATGGTCTGTTTCACCTGCGACAAGTGTCCGGACCGCAAGAGAAAAAACCTCAGCAATGTGATGCTTTTGATAAAAAGAAGAAAAACAAGCGTTGGTCACTGCAAAAAAATACTTTCTCACAATTGAGTCAAAGCGATTTTTTGTCACAACAAAGCATAAACTGATATACACAACTATACCTGCAGTAGCTCAGTGCCTTGTCAAATCTAAATCCGGCTGTGTAAGTGAGTTTAGAACTTTATGCGTGTATGAATGTGCGAATCCAGGCCCATCCCCGGAAAAAATTCTGGATACGGCTTTGTAGTCTTAAGACGCATTTTAGAACATTTTTGGTAATATTAAGGGGAGAAGAGCTTATAGAACGCTTCCCCATCTATTTCTCGTTTTAAAACTTAGAAAACACAATTGCTATCCTATTTTGATAAGGAACGAGGGGGGGGGGGCTTCTAGTCTATTGCCAGTTCGCCGCACCTCTTAACTATAGATAAGAAACCAGGTTCCCATGCCTACGATCTCAACCAGAAACTCGAACCATTCAAAGATGGATTATGGCGCAAGTTGCGCAGTCAAAATTTGGGGGGGGGGGGGGGATTTAAAAAATTTATTTTTTTTTATTTATTTTTTGTTTAAATTGTTTATTTTATTCCATTTATTTATTCAGTTTTATGTGTGTGTGTATTTCATTGGTGTTGCACATAACTTTTCTAATAAGACAATAAGAAAATAACATAAAATAAGAAAAAGAAGAGCTAAAAATAAAATTTGAATTTTGACATCTTGAATTCAAATTATGTTTTTCGCAATCACTTGTTTTTTTTTTTTGCATGTGTGTGGGTATGTGTGTGTGCAGACATGAGTGTGTGTGTGTGTAAGATATGGACGCAACCTGGAGACTGTTTTCGCAAGAGGAGCAGCATCGTGAGGCCGGCCGACGCAACGGTGGTGCTGGCGAGAAAATAAAATCAGTGTAACGCCAAAAACAGTCAAGTGAGAACAATAAGCAATCGTGATTGCTCAAAAAAAGGGAAAGACTGTTGAGATTTTTTCGGGGGGGGGGGGGGGATGGACACCCCTGGACAGGAAAATTACGAATCTACCTGTATCTGTGCTCAGTTTTCTGTTGTTCCCCAAGAGCAGCAATGACATAAATAGTCACACACAACAACTTTTATATATAACTAGTGGTACCTGCACGGCTTTATCCGTAATAGAAAAATTAAAAGGTCTTTTGGTTCGCCTGTATATTTACAAATGTATGGTGAATTTTCTCGCCAATTGGCTAGTACCCATGTTACGGTTCCACGTTATGATAATTTCTTATCTCGCCAATAGGCTTTGCCCATGTTACGGGTTCCACGTTATGATAATTTCGTAAATTACTCTTCCATTTTAGGATATTTTTGTTCTTAAAATTGTAATAGAAAAAGAACCACATGGAATTTTCGAAAAATCGCTTCGAGGTGCACACCCTCATGCTACAAACTAACTTTGCCAAATTTCATGAAAATCGGTCCGAACGGTCTAGGCGCGTCACAGAGATCCTGACAGACAGAGGGACATTCAGCTTTATTATTAGTAAAGAAGATAGTATGGTGTGGCTTTAATAATTTTAGCTGTGGCTATGACAATGATTGCCTATTTTTGGGGTAACAGGAAACAGAATTGGTGCTGAGTTAGTTGGGTTACTTTTGTAACAGTTTTGTAAAAGTATTCCAACTCAAATTCATGCTAATAACACGTCACTTCCACACTGAACGCCTAAAAAAAAAGTCAACATTGTCAAGGGCATTGCTCAACTTATCAGAGTCACTATATAGAAGTTACAGGAGGAGGGCACCAAATAAAGTTCATGCCCAGTGTTGTCAAAATTATTAATCAGGCCTTGCCTATCGTGGTTTACTTTGATTGGAACAGAGCAGGGCAAATCAATTATTATATATTTTGAAAAATGATTTCCAAAACATCCACACGTTGGAAAATTTGAATTTACCAGCGTGCAGGTCAACCTGTTTTTCTGGCCTGTCTACTGCTACGGTACATATTTTCACCTTATAAATCATTATGAAAAGAAAAATATTTATCTATTTACATAATTCTTCTGTTTAACAAACATTTTTTTATAAACAGAGGTCATTTTTAGATTTAATAAAAGTTCATACGTTCATGTATCTATCAACTGTATAGTTTTATTGTAAAGCAAAATATTCATACATTTTATAAAGGAAGGAATTATTGCTGAATTGAATTAAAAAAAAAAAAAAAATTCATAAAGTATTTTATTTGAAAACAAATTACAAAATCAACAACATAAAATTTCTGTAATTCAATAACTTATCTTAAGGAAAATGCAACACAATTATAATTCCTTTTCAGAACTCTACACAATGAAATGCAAATGACTGTTATCGAGGCATTGAAATGAACTGACATGTAAGATGTTTCACGTATCAGTTCTTGAGCTGCATTTCACAACTTGGATACAAGAACAATCATGAATGAATGTCTTTGACGTAATTAAGGTAGGCATCTTCTTCCATGAGGGTGTCAACTTCTTTGGGATCAGCAATTTTCATTTTATAGATCCACCCTGTAAATAAAAATGCACACAATTTGATCATGGTAGGTCTTAGATTCATTTTAGTTTGAGAAACTGAAGAGCTGGGTCATTTGTGGAACAAAAGCAGGAAATGTCCCAAACACCAAAATTTTCTCTGTTCACTATAGGGACAAAACTTT
This sequence comes from Uloborus diversus, assembly GCF_026930045.1. NCBI lineage: Eukaryota > Metazoa > Arthropoda > Arachnida > Araneae > Uloboridae > Uloborus > Uloborus diversus. Next base: position 73,276,891 of record NC_072739.1, on the reverse strand, counting down.
TTTTTGCTTGTCCAGCATAAAAGACATATTAGTTGATTAGACCAGTGCTAAAGTTGATGTGGGGTGAGGGGGGTCATCTTAAATTGAATGTTCAGGCTCCCAAATATGGATCCAACTTTCTATTAACCTTTTTTTTAACATTTGAAAAAATAAAAATAATAACACCCACATTATCTGGCATGCCGCAAAATTTGGGGGTCACCAGATTTTCAATAATGCTTGCCTGCTCCTTTCCGGCATGCCGGAAAAATAGAGATTAAGAAAAAAATACTATAAAAATATACATTCAGCTTAAAAATGAATATAAGTTCTATACATATCTTATTAGTATTTAATAAACAGTTTAATTTTGTAAAAATATTTACTAACAATGTCATTTGTTATTTTAACAAGAAAAAAATGTTTAATAACAAATGATTTTATAAAAATTAAATTAAAACTAAAAGCAAACATTTAAGCAGTAAGTTACCATCCCTAAACCAGTGCTAAAGAATTTACCATAGCCATTCGACATTTTTGATTTTCCAAATTTTTTTAATCAGAAATTTCTCACTACTAAGTAAGTTCAAAAGTGTTGAAATTTTTTTAGGCTCATACTTTTTTTTATGCACCATTTTAAGTTTGCTTGGTAGCCGTTTTTGGACCAAAAACAAGTTTTACGTAAATGCATCTAACTCTTAATTTTACAGCTATCAAGACAAAATAAAATCCTACATCATCAGAATGATCCCCTAGATATGACTTGCTTGCTAAATATTACTTAAATGGTAAGAAAGGTAAAGAAAAAAATCACAACTACAAACTAAAAATTAACATAAAATATGAGTTTTAGTACTGCAAAATTAGTAAAAGGAGAAGAGTCTCAGCTCTAATTTTTTTTCTTGTATAGATATAACAAAGGAGCACTTGTTGTAGCAATTTTAAGCTGGAGAACTTTGTACTTTTTTTTGCAAAATTTTTCAAAAATGGCAAAAATCATATTTTGGCAAAGTTTAAAGTAAAATATCTCAAAAGGGACAGAGTGAAAATTATGAAATCGATACAGGTAACACCTTTTTATGACATAAAAATATGATAACAGTTTGAAGACTGAGACTCAACTGGTACTAGAGTTATAGTGCATTACAGTTGGCCAAATATTGCATTTTCGCACAGTTGTAAAGGAAATATTTCAAAAGTGACACTCTTTCAACATTTTTGAACTCAATTAGAAGTAGAAATAATTAGTAAAAAAATTAGGAAAATCAAAAATGTTGAGCAACACGGTCTGGGTGATTTCTAATGGAGTGACCCAGGAATGATGATTGCTTCTGAATTGATTACTTGATTTTCATATAATTAAATCCATAACTACCTACCATAAATAACAGGTTCTAGGAAAAAACGTCCCCAGCAAAACGTCCCCGGAAGAAAAGTCCCTGGAAGTAACGTCCCCATGAAAAAACGTCCCGTTTGTCTTTGTGAATTGCTCCAACTCCCTACAATAGTACGGCTCTAGTTAACCAGCTAGCTAATAGATGGCGTCACTAAAATATTTTTTATTTCATGTGTAGTTTTCTTGGCACTTTAAGTTAAAAACTGAATTTTGAATATTTTACGGGAGATTTTTTCTGTTTTCTCTTATCGCTAAAAGTGAATTTCAGGTTTTAATATTTTAATGCTTTTGTGCGTCCCTGCTAAGGAAACTGTGCAGAGGAAAATAAAAAGCCGACGTTAAGTGCTCATACGCTTTTTTAAAAACTACATTTTTGCCGCCAAAAGAAGACTAGTGAGAGTGCTCTTCGTTGCATTTGACGACAGACGTTCATTGCTGTATTCTACCTCGTCTTCTAGTGGAAAATATTTTTGGAAATGCGAAATGCCTTTGACGTTTGCAAAATCAAATAAAAGTAGACATATTTTGCAAGATAGGGGATATTCCTATGCACAAGAAATTTCTGCATTTAAAAGTGCCTACGAGCCTACGAAAACTGCACTTTGTAATCTATTTTAGATAACCTCTTTAGCAATATGCCACTGTTGTAAACTAACAATTCATTTTTTTTTCTCACTTTACTTTATTTTTTCAATGTGATAGAGTTAAATTAGATTTTCAAAACGAGTTTGGTGTTTGAAATTTGCTAAATAGCGCCAAAGCAAAATAATTGTGTTGTCATCGTGAACGAGGTATTTGAAATATTCGGAAAACTATGTATTTTCGACAGTTTCAGAAATTTTACAATTTCAATATTGATAGCGAAACAATCGGCTCCAATACGAAAAACTACTAGGCATTTAAGAAAAATGTAATATTAATAAAATGCTTACGTGTGAAATGTGACAGTTCCTCCCTTGTCTCGTACAGCAGTAGTCTGCCATCTCGCACTTGTTATTTTGAATTAGAAATTCAACTGAACCAAAGTTTGGCAAACATGATTCCGTAGAAATCAATGACATGGAAGACGTCGTCTGCTACGACAGTCGTAAGTAATATGATTTGGTTTGTGAGCAATGAAAAGGTGGGTAAACACGAGTCATACAAAATCAAATTTATTGAATTCCAAAAAAGTGTCATTAGTACAATTAGCTATTAATAAAACAAACTTAAATACAACTTTTTAGAAAAAAAATTAAATAATGCTCTTTCATAAAAGATTAACCGCAAATAGCATCACTACAGAGACAAGCCATATAAAATTAAAAATTAAAATAAAACTCCGATTCAGTCGGAACTGTAGAATCAAGAGGGAAGATTGAAAATCCATTTAAAAGCCTTATACTATAAAAAATCAATTTCAATTATTTTATTTGCTAACTAATAGAAACTGGAAACAGATAAAAATTTTAAATCATTGCATTTAATTTCAATGTCGGCTAACAATGAATTCGGTGATCAATCCCGTGAATAAAGGCTTAGCCGTTATTAAAATCTGCTTCAAAAAACGTTGCAGGTTGAATTCTATGTAACATGGAAGTTCCAAACACATTCCATCAGACGCGGAAAAAAATTCTCTTTATTTTGGAATGAAATTTAAAAATTTTTAAATATGTTTTCTCTGCAAAAATCACGAAAAACCTTTTAGAGGTTTTTAATTAAAATCTTCGTTAATTAATGTCATCCTAAGACGCAACCTAACTAAGAACACTCTCGATCACTCTCGTTTTGAACAACATGGGCGGATTTATGGGGGGTCAGAGGGGGGCAATACCCCCCTCCCCCAGTTTTGGGAGGACTTTATGTAGTAACAACATATCTTCCAAAAAATTTTTTAAAAATCATTATTTTTTTTTTACTAGTTCATAAGGGCATGGGTGGATTTATAGGAGGGGTTGCATAGAGAGCAATGCCCCGCAGTTTTGGGAGGACTTTAAATAGTAACACCACATCTTCCAAAATCTTAAAACAAAATAATTATTTTTTTTTCTTTTTGGAATAGTTCAATGAAAATGAAGAGAATAGCGAATGTCCTTTTCTGATGGGAGAAAAAAAAAAAAATACAAATAGTACAGCTGTCACTGGGGTGCTAAAAATATGCCTCAATTCACTATTTTGGACTGAAAACCATTTGGGCAAGTATAAAAATGAAAATATACGCTAAACGAGCTATGCTTTCAGCTGTAACACTTATAATAATTGACAATTATTTTTAAATTAGAACCTAAAAAAAGGGAACCCCCCCACCCCCGTTTGCGCTAACAGAACGATCTACTTGTTATGATTTGTTTTCTTTCTTTTCAGAATGTTTATTTTCAATTTGCGTGATTTCAAAAACTAGATATTTTATATTGTTACAGACGAAAGATTTCGAAGAGCCTTCTGGATTCACACGTTCAGATTGGTAAAATTGTAAAAATCCTTTAACTGTAAAAACCGACAAATTTTCGTAAAAATTACAAAAATCTGCAGGCAAGAGTGAATTACAAATAGGGCCGGATTTGCCTATAAGATAAACAAGCTATAACTTCGGGCCACTGCTTTGAAGTGGATCCGTAACTCGTAAAAAATTGCATGATTTGTTCCTTAAAAAATGGAAAGTGCTTGGAAAAACAGACACGTCAAAATTATAACCCCCTTCCTTTGTGTGTCGGGGATTAAAAATGAAATCGATGCTTCTTTTTCTCTCGTAAAAGTTTTCAAACTGTGTAATACAGTAATACACCGACTTAGGACAACCCGAATTACACGAACTTTGAGTTTCGTGGTTTCTTACTTTTTATCACATGGCCAATACAGAATTTGTTCCACCAATGTTTTAGCGGCTTTATTTAGCTTTAATAAACAAAAAAAAATTTTTTTTTTACATAGTCTCAAATAGCCACCAGTAAAATTTGTTTACCAGGTATTAAAAGTATATATATAATACAAGGTTGAGTCCATTACATCAAAAACTACCAGTTTTTTTAATGTGATTAATATATATTTATTCTATTTGCTTGAACACTCGTGGTAGAAATTTCTTCCTGTAAGCAATGTCGGGAACATTCGTTTTCGTTCTGACAATGAATAACAATGTAAATGTCAATGGAATGACTGTTTACATGCTAGTATTCACGCACATTGATGCTATTTAATGACTAAAAAGCAGTGTTTAAACAAATACTGAACAACATGCAATTCATTAGTAGAAGTGGTAAAACACTTTGCACTCAATTTTGTTTATACGGTACGCATTTTCATCAGGGACGTTTTTTCCTAAGGGACGATTTTTCCTAGGGGACGTTTTTTCCGGGGATGTTTCATCCGGGGACGTTTTTTCCTGTCACCTAAATAACAAGCAATATGCAGGTTTTTTTTTTTTTTTTTGAAAGAAGATTACTTTTGGGATTTATTTATTTTTTTCCTTACAGCGGTTTGCTTTCTGATTGAACCAAATGGGGAAATTTACTTTTCTTTTGTTGCAAAATAAACCTCAAATTATCCGGCATGCAGGAAAATTCGAATTTCCCGGCATGCAGGAAAATTCGAATTTCCCGGCATGCTGGTTAACCTCGTTTTTTCCGGCATGCTGGATAATTTGGGGTAATATGGTACTATTTTCCGGTTTGGAATAAGTAGCAGCTGGCTCACTTTCCCTTTACTAATGCAAATCCAATCCCTTTTTATAAAAACTTTTAAGGGAAAGAAGGCCAAAAAGGCTTACATAATATGGTTGGAAAGTCAGCATTACCCACAACTAACTACTTTAACTATTTATAATGAATAACAAGACAAAACAAAAGGGGGTGATCAAACTAAAGAAGATTTAAATGTACATGCAAATAGTTTTAATAACTGAATTCAGACAATAAAATTAAAAAGAAATTGTAGAACAATATGAGGCAAAGTGAAATAGTGAAATATTTACTTTGCTTTTAGCACCACCTTATCTGGTAGTATTTTTACTATATGGTAATATATGTAGTCTATTGCAGTCAGGAAAAAGTTACCCCTGGAAATCAAAGCTACAATGAACACAAACAATTTTCAAAAATTGATACTCATATTTTGTTGTAAGTCAACATTTTTTTTTGTTATTATAAAACGATAAAGTTCTTATTAACATTTTAAATATTAATCGAGATCTAGTAATATTTAGTGGAGTATTTATTCAAAATACAGTTTATTTGTATATTTTGTACAATTCCTCAAATGCATGCAGGGCAAAGTGAAATAGTGCACTTCATTTACTTACTCAATCCTTTATCAAATCACACATCGTCGCCTCAGAGCAACAGTGAGACATCTAATCCCAGAAATAACACTAAGATTTCTTACTGTTGCTCTGTATGAAGCGAATACATATTTATTTATTCCTTTGCCATTCCTTCACTAAGTAATGCCCTTATTTATTCATTCCTTCAGTTAGTTTACTATTCATTCAGTTTTTTTCTCCAACATTAATTTGTCTATGTGTTTATTGTTTAAATTTCTTTTTATTTATTCATCCATACCCTTATTTACTTTTTCATTTTATCAAAAATATTTTTTGTAACCAAATAGATAATATTTCATGAGAAAAAGACTTGATTTTTTCACTTTGCCACATGGGAAAAAAAGTTAACCTTTTCCACTTCTGCTTGAAAGTTCAAATTTACTGCCAAAAATTAAAAATAATGTTTCAATGCAAATTTTTCTATAAAATATTGTTCTTTGTTCTTTTTTCCTGTACTGTAATTTTCAATACAAATTTACAAGTAGTTCATTTTGAAAAAGGTCAGTTATCTTAACTACTTCTATTTGCTCTACATTGCCCTACGTTTAGCCAAACTAAATGCCAAAACAGACAGCTGCAATTTGATTTGCATGTTTGTGCATTCTAATTTTAACATTGATATTACCATATTTATTTACGCATAAGTTGCCAACATTCTATTCCAACCCATAGATTTTTTGTTCCATTCTACTCACCTTTTCCATAACAGTCTTCGTTGATGGAGCCTGGCTTGTCCTCCAATGCCTGGTTCACCTCCGTGACTGTTCCAGCCACTGGGCTATAGTATTCATTGGCTGCCTTTACACTCTCCACAACACCTGCCTCTTCTAGAATACCGAAAAAAAAAAAAAAAAGATTAGAAATCAGTTTCAAGTCCAGTCATTTTCAAAAATATCAGCAGCTTTTGATTGACGTCGATGGCCTGATTAAGCCAAAGTGATGACCAGGTCCTGGTAAAATTTAATACCCCTCTCAAAAGAGAATTCACATTTTCAAAGTCCCCAAAAAAGGGAAGAAAAAATGAAATTCACCCTATTTTGGCGCATCTAAAACTAGGGCTCTAGGGTTCATGAATCTAAAACACTATCATTGAAATTTTTTTTTAAAAATGAGAAAACTTTTGATGATTTTAGATCAGGTCTTCCGGGAGCTTAAATAAAACGTGGAGCAGCAAACCAGCAAAAGAACATTCTAACAGGAGGATAAAAAAAAAAATTCCTCCAAGGTTCAATACTCTATTCAGATGAAAAAATTTCATGACTTTTTCATGACCTTGTTATATAAAGAGAACAGCATACTATTTAATGTCAAACTTGTCAATTTTTGGAAATGTTATTTAGCAAAACTTCTATAAGAATGCCTCTACCTCATCAAAGCACTTGTCTATGATTGAAAAGATATCTCAGTGCACACTGCAACAACTGAACTATTTTTATTTGTCTTCTTTATGTAAATTCAAGTTTAGTAAAAATTCAGTGATTGCAAAAAAATTAAGCTTAAGTGTCTATTTTTCTTCCTTTTAAATAAAAGGGCAGAATAATAAAGAGTAAAATAACAGAATTTAAAAAAAAAAAAAAATACTAAGCCCTTTTCATAATGCACTCAAAAGGACAAAATAACTTTTCTGAGTCAGAAAGTACATTACGTATTTAATTATTCCTGTAGTTTTCAATTATTCTAAGAATAATTGACTCCACAAACAAGAAACAGTGTGGCTCAAGTTACGTAGAGAATTTCTTAACCTTATCTAATTTTCTCTCAAAACTTTGAGTGTTGAAACATGCTTATTTTTCTGGGAAAGTTTGGTTTGAAATGACTTGAGCCACACTTTTCCTCGTTTGTGGAGTCATTTTTGTAGAATAATTGAAAACTACAGGAATACTTAAACTGTCCTTTCTGACCTAGAAAAGTTATTTTGTCCTTTTGAGTGCACTATGAAAAGTGCTTAGTGTTTTTTTAAAAATTCCGGTATTTTATTCTTTTTAGTGTAAATATATTTCAGAGTTAAACATTTTAAAGAAAACACAAAACATTTGTAGCAAAAAAAAACCCTGAAACAAATTTATTAATCTAATTAGAAAGCAGTACTGCCACTTACAAAAAGTGTGCCATGAGAAAAGACTTCTTGTTAGTGTACAATTAATTATAACTCATACTTAGCTAGTAATTAAAATTAGTTGTTCTATGGCCTTATACACTCAAAACTACAGACCCCCTCCCGCCCCCCCCCCCCAAAAAAGTTAAAGAACATACTTATAAGCAAAAAAATATTTGCTTATCATTATTACAAAACGGAGAAAAAAAAGAAAGATGCTGTAATTGTTATACAATGATAGATTATTTCTTTTTTTTACTTTCGTAAAATAAAAAAAATTTTTTTTTTGGGATTCGAGTGTTTTTAATTTAACGAATCAAGTTTTTGGGCACTAAAGTTAGAAATGCTTTCCTCAACATAAATATTTAGAAAAAAGTATCAAAGAAAAAAAAATCAAAGTTGTATTTTGAAGAAATAACTTGTTTTTATTAACACATCATGACAGGAATCATTATAAACTGATAAGTGTTTTCACACACAAAAAATTGAACTTAAAGATCTAGTTTAAAGAATAATTTGACTCTTAAGACTATTGCTGTGAGATATTTAAATAACAATAAGGATTAAAAAAAAGAAAAAGGTTCAATTCAAAAGGCAACTAATATTAGCATAAACTTATTTCCATGGGAATGTAGGGGGGGGGGGGGAGAAGGGACATCTGTTGGCGCGGAGGGGGCCCAATATTTTTTAAACTAGTGGAGAAATTTAGGGATAAACAATATAGAGGGGAGGCATGGAAAAGTCATTTGCGACAGGCCCGAAAATTTCTGAGCACGCCCATGGTTATTTCTAAGGTTTTTTACAACGACATTCAGAAACTTTTACTGATTACTAAATTTCACTTTTAAGGTTAATGAGACAAGCTTGGAGGGCACAAAAGAGATTTTACCATCCTTTTGGAGACTTCTTCCAATTTCAGGAAGTTCTACATACACAACATCACCCAGCGCCGTCTGAAAAGCAATTAAAACAATTAAACAATGAACAAGATATATTTATCCACGAAACACATCATAACAGGGTTGGCCGGATTGGACCCAATGGTTTTTTTTTGAAAAAACCCATTATTTAGCCCACTTTTGGGTTTTTTAAAATTTTCCAAGAAATTTTTAAAAAACTAATTAATTTAAATACTTTCACAATTTAAACTTCAGTAAATTACCGCCCTATAGCCCAGGGCTAAGTTAGAAATACATGAACATCACCGCCAGCTCAGTCATTTCCAGCCGAGGACTGCAGTTTCGTGCTTATTAGCACTCATCAGCATAAGAAAGTGACTAGAGGAGGGAACCTCTCACTCCTTAAGAGGTTTTCCATCTCCAGCTTAGTCACTTTCCTATGCCGGGCTGATGAGTGCTAATAAGCACGAAACTGCAGTCCTTGGCTGGAAATGACTCAGCTGGCGGTGATGTTCATGAATTTAAACTTCTTTTTTATTTCTTCTTCACCACAGCCAATGGACATAAAAAATGAATTTTGAACTTGAATAGTATTTCTTCACTCTTAACAGCATTAAAAAAATACTTCAAAGATTTTAAATAAATGTATTTAACTTTTTTCTTTAACTGGTCAATAAATAACTCAAATTATCTTGACTAAGTCCTGTCACGTCTGATTTTCTCAATATTTGTAAATTGTACAGAGGAAACAGGAAACTACTCTAGCCGAAAGGCTTTCGTATGAAATATTTTCTGGAAACCAGCACGTCACAAATCTCGAATAAACAAGGTATATTTTTTAGAAATTAACAGGTTTTACGAACGGTCGAACAGAAAACAGAATAACCGTATTTTCATTATCTTACAAAAAAAGTTTAATATTTCTTACTCTGTACGCAGAAATAGAAAAACAGGCAACATAAAATTCAAAGAAATATCTTGATAAGCTGGAATTCAGTAAAAAAGGATTTAAACTACTTGAGGTTCTACAATAATTTTGCATAACAAAATGAAATACAATAAAGTAAAATGCAAAAAAAAAAAAAAATGAAGTAATTACAAACAGTAAATTTTATTACTCGAGAAGTAACTTTGCCTTAACTATTGGTAATCATGGAATCTAAAAAATCTGAAACTTCACCATTCATGGGTTTTGTCGTCTTTTTTACTTTTCTTCAGAAAACGCTAAATTTTCCAGCCTTTTTTTACCCCAAGACAATTTTTTTGCTTTGTCCATATACTTACTCAACAATATGCTACAAGTACCCCACACTTTCTCTAAGAAAAGACAAAAAAACCCAGCTTTAGTTGGGGTTTTTTGGGGGGGGGGGTTATTTAAAAACCCTGGGTTCATGGGCTTTTTTAAAAAAACCTGGGTTTTGGCCAACCCTGCATCATAAGTATACAAACATGAGACTGAAAACCACAGCACAGTTAAAAGCTTTATTCAGAAACATGTTCACCAATTTTTCACTTGTTTTACTCAACCTGTAGGATGAACCTGACAACGAGAGAGACAACAGAATTTATAAATTATCATTACTAAGTACTTTCCAACAGCTTTACTAGTCCTCATACAAAGGGGAATGTGGGGTAAAGTCAAATTGTGAAATATTTACTTGCTTTTAGTGCCACCTATCTAGTAATATTTTAACTATGTAGTAGCATGAGCAGTCTATTACAGTCAGGAAAAAAATACATCTGAAGATTAAAACATATGATAAATCAGGCATTTTTCAAAAACTGATATTCATATTGTAATTATTTTGTTGTAAGTCAAAAATTATTTTTGTTATGAAATGATAAAGTTCTTGTTATTAACATTTTAAATATTAAGACCTAATATTCAGTGAAGTATTTATTTAGTTAATATTACGCTTATTCGTCTTTTAAATATTTTGTTCAATTAGTCAAGTATATGCGGGGCAAAGTGAAATAGTTATTTACTCAGCCAATCATGTACTAAATCACTTAGGTACGTATTCAGTTATTGATCAATTCATTTACTTTCCTTCATTTATTAATTCATTCACTTTTTTACTCAATCTTTTATTTTTCTTCATACATGAATTAATTTAATAATACATTTATTTTTTCAGTATCCTTTCATTTGTTTATTCATTCATTCAACCTCTTACTTCCAATTAATTCATTTTTAAAAAGATCAGTTACCTTAACTATTATACTTAGCCCCATGTTTTCCTATAATAGCCAAAATCACTGATCTAGTAATGCTCTGACCTCACCAGCAATGATGTTATTTATAAACAAATTACTTTGCAATTGGTAATGTTAATTGAATTCTGTATATATTTTTATGAGAAAGTAGCCGAGATTCTCGATATATCTGTTTTCAACTGTTGCCATTTTTTTGGCACTAAAAAGAGTTAATGTACTTAGACTTGGCTGATTTTGGCAGAAAGGGACAACTGCCTAAAATTATGCAACCCAAAATTTCAATGATCAAATATCCGTAAACAGGCAGTTGCTTCACTTAAATGAAGAAGCAATTTTTCACCGTCAAACCTTAATGGGCGATTTTCTAGTTATATAAATAATAGCCTAAATATTTTAATGATCCAGTAACCTCTGGTATTCTCAACAGTAAAATTCGTTTTAGTATATGCTAGAAAATAAACAGTTTTACTTTATTTTTGAAAAGGGGACCAGAAACTTAAATTTAAACCTTAAAACTTAGAATAAAATCAAGGATTTATTTTATTCTAAAAAGCAATTAGTATTTGAATTACTAGCCATACTCAAGCACAATGTCTACTCTTCAGCATTCTCTCTTTCGAGATAAAAAAATGCACCTTGCAGCACTAATAAATGCACTAATTTTAAGATGCATTTCAATGTTATTTGAATTTTATGCATTGAAAAAACTAAGTTATTCCAGAAGCATAGGTGAGCCTGAATGGGCCACTCCATCATGGTTATGGATGGGCCAACAAAATATAATTTTTCTTCCTTTTTTTAATAATTTTCTCTTTAATATGAAACATAACTTGCTGTCTTAGATTTATATTACTGTCTTATTAGAATAGTTTCATAGTAATTTCTAAAATTTGTATATCTTAACCCTAAGAAATATTAGCTATTTATTAGAAACATAAGTGAAATTCTATAAATGATTAATAAACTTTCCAGTTATTGACCAAACCTACCAGTATTTCACCATTTGGATTTGATATGAGTGATTCCATCCAGTATTTAATAAATAGGTTAGAGTAGAATTGTGTGCTTTTGCTTAATTGATTTTATATGATTTTTTGAAAATGTCCTATTGTTTGCTTTTGTAGGCTGGTATATAGTTAAATAATACTTTTTTAAAAAAATTACTTGTCTATTTGAAAATTTAAATAATAATTCTTATTTATTATTAACACTTTGTCAATAGTATTGAATTTTGTCAAAAGGAATAAAAGATTTAATTATTAAAAAAATATATAAAATTTAAAAGTAATTGTACTGAAATTGATAAAAATTTTTGTTTGTATATTTTTATTTATTTTTGAGAATTTAAAAAAAAAAATAATTCCACATGTTGTCATTGAATTCATTTAGTGGCCCATTCATTACCTTCAATGGCCCATTCAGCCCCATGGGTGGGGATGAATGGGCCAAAATTCTATATTATTATTTTCTATTATCATTCATAGACATTTTCTAATCCAACTTTAATGACTTTTTTATGTAACCAAATAAGTAAAGTAACAAAAGAGCCAATTCTGAGCTAAGAAAAAGTATTAGAAAAAATAAAAACCAAAAATTGGCCCATTCATTACCACTCTCAACTACTTACGAATGTAAAACAAGTTAGATATTACGTTAAAAAAAACTGATAACACTGTAGTATTTTACATAGTACATAAGGCTTTTGTAATCCCCCCCTCCCCCAACTACCACAAAAAAAGTGCTTCACACTGATGTTGAATTTAGTGTACATTTTGCAGATAATACAAGGTTTCATTCTCCTGAAAACGTAACTTTTGAATGCAAAATTTTTCAATTTCAAAACCTTTAGCTTTCTTTTTTTTTTTTGTTCTTACATGAAAGTGTTACCTACTAGAAGCAATCATAAACAATGGCCCAGTTAAGTTCCAATTATTTTACTAATAAATTTTAAAAAAAATGCCTTGTCCATAGAAATTAAAAAAAAAAAAATTAATATTTAAAAATAGAGACCAATTTAATATCAAAGTAGTAATTTTGTTAATTGTGCAAACAATCAGATATTTTAATGATTAGTGGAAATATAATATCAAGCTCTCTTCTTAATTAGTAGTTTCAAATGTATGTTAAAAATAGTATTTAGTAAATTTTAGGATATACTACTGGCAATTTACAATTTTGGTAGAATGCTTATTATTGATGTATTTCTCCTCCATCATTTATTTTCACCTCGGAAATAATGACATTGATAAGGTTTGTCACGGATGCGAGGAATTTTCCATTAATATAGGCCTAATACATTTTTCAGGGTAAATTTTTTTTTTTTTGTTGCTGCAATTTGCACATATTATGTATATGAAAACATGTTCTCTTCTTTTTTTGCATTAATTTACATCCCTAAGATTGAAGTTCACAGAGGTGAGAAGTCAGAATAACCATGCTCAGTTTTTGAAGCAAAATCTATCTTTTTGTTTTTCGACAAAAATCTCACTTCAACTATGGCTGAAAATAAATAAGGGGGCCCTTGTATCATGGAAAATAAAATTTGATGTCATTACTGCCACATGTTAATGAGGAATGGCATTTTGTGTTTAGGTAACGGAGGTGAGAATTTATGGCGTGACATGGCGTCTTGTTCTACTAAAACGAACTGAAACACAATATTAAAAAATTATATGTACTTAAACAATTAGTATTTGAGACACTTGTGAAAGGATTAATTAATAAATAGTATATACTTTTAATTGAACAAGTTATTAAGCAACATAAACAGCCACACAAGGTGTGTGACATGCCACAGAGGTGAGAATTCACATGTTGTGAACCAAATTATTAAGTTTTATTTACATTTACAGAAAAATGAAAATAATACAGCGGACGCTAGTAAATTGAATCAGCGGTTAGTTGAATTAACCACTTTAATGAATCAAATTGTCAAAAACAGAATGAAGTCCAGCTTTATTGAATCAGCCGCTTTATAAAATCAAAACTGTTTAGAACAAACGTGATTCATATAAGTGGCGGGCACTGTAATAAAAGACTGGATGCTATATGTTCATTAAATAATATCGTCTGAATATTGCAGTTGCATGCAGTGGCGGATTGGTTGAAAAAATCGGCCCTGGCATTAGGAGATGTAGCGGCCCCATAGCTCTTATAGATATCAAATTTTATCTAACGATTGGGATATCACTTAAATATGAGGAAATTATTTTTAACAACTAAATATGTTTTATTCAAACAAAATTTAACACATATGAACACTTCTGTGCTTTAATGGTGAACAAATTGATACAGTATTAGCTAAACCTTATTTTGGGGGGAAATTGTGATTGTAATTGTTCATTTAAGTATTTTTATAATGCCCGGAACTTGAGTGATTGGCTAGTATGTCCTTTTCTCCAGTCATAACAAGTAACTTAATTGCCCTGTTAATTACTGGGCCCTGTCATAAACATCCCCCTTTTTATACTACCATATCCAGGGCCACGCCAGGCCTGATTGGCGCCGTAGTGCAAATGTCTTTTGAGCACCTGTATGCACTGGCGTTAAAGCAAAATATAGTTAACTCCTGCAGTCAGGTTTTGTGGATAAATGTAATATGAAAAAAAATACTTTTGGCATTTAATTTATTAAAAGAAAAACAATTTGTAAATTTTCAATTTCGGAGCACAGTGTATGTTTTTACTGCACATCTCAAAGTTATTCGAGTATGGGCGGTTGTAAGGGAGAGACAATTGAAATTACTTTTGGAATCTGACTTTTTCTCTTGGAAACCGTGCATTGATCTGCCGTTAAAAAAGAGATTGACAGTTTCAGTTAATCAAAACTTTTTACCCCAACAATTTAAAAAAAGTCTTGGAATATGATTGAAATAATTATTGCTTGCAGCTTAAATTTCTAATATTTGATATACTGTCCTGAAAGCAAGATGTCTATTTCTGGACTTCATATTGATCAATATTTAAATTGTTTCTGAAGAAAATGTTTCAAAATATAGAGAATTGTGAAAAACCTACTTTACTGAGCAGTGTTAACACTGCTTTAAATATCTATCTAATTGATAAATAACTATTCAAAGTGTTATGTCTGTCAAAACATGACAACAGAGTATTGAATAGATTTCAAAATTGAAGTAGACATTATTCCCCTTAAAGCCTTAAAATCTGAAATTAAAATCACATTTCCGGTAAAATCAAAAATTCTAAAATACAGAACAATTACAAAAATCATTGAATTTAAGATCCAAAACAAATACATAGTCTCTCAAAAGTTTTTTTTTCTTTTCAATTTAATGCGAAAAAATTAACGAGATAAAAGAGGGGTGGGGAGGGGAATCGAGTAATAATGGACAACTCGTTAGTTTTTGGAACTAAAAAATTAACCTAAAACATTGTTTACAATACATAAATATTACGCACTTCTAAGTAATATGCAAATGTGCTGACCGTTTTTTTTAAATTTATTTTTTTTTTTATGTATGATAACATGAAACAGTGGAATTACAATGAATGAAAAATCACAAGAAGACTATGATTGCACCAATTATAATACAAGATATTCAGCGCAAGAACCAAAATGGGGATAAGCAAATTCATGCTCCTTGTATGCTCAACCTCGTGTAATATAGACATACCGAAATAGCATTCGCGGCTCCACATTAGGAAGGAAAATGGGCCGTGGTAGCCCGATCGGTAGAGTGTCGGATTCAGGGCCGGAGGGTCCCGAGTTCGAACCTCGATGGTCGAAGACCCACCGTCGTCATTAAATGGGGACTGGGCGACGTTAAATATGCTCGTGGTCTCAATGTCCTCCAAGTGAAACGATACCTCTGGGGGTGCTAGCACCAGGTAGCTATTAGCTCCTGGACTAGTTCTAAATTCTCATTAAGTGTTCGATCCGATGATGGTGCTGCCATCTATCGGTATATAAAATAATGGAGGCAAGGCACTTAGTATGCAGTCCTCGACATAAATACAGTTGTAGTCAGTTGTGACTCTGAATAGGATAGGAAGAAAATGCTAATGTATGCATTAATTAAGTCGCTTGTTTTCAGTGTAAAAGACAGCGCTTTTGAATAGCATATTTAGTCACAAGTCAATAATTTTTCCTTTCAGATTCTCTGCAAGTCGTATTAATTGTTTCAATTAACACTAAGCAGTATAATTTCACTTTTCACTCCAGAGTCCCGTACCTGCCACTATTTGTGGCTTAACCAGTTGAATGGGACCCTGAAGACAGCTCTGATATTTTGATCCAGACCAGAAACGAGCATTCCCTTGTCCAGCACCCCCAGAGGTATTGTTTCACTTGGAGGACTTTGCGACCACAAGAACATTTAACGTCCCCCAGTCACCATTAATGAAGACGGTGGACAGTGGGGACCGAACTCACAAGTCCGACGATCGGACGCTTTATCGCCAGTATAACTTTACTGTCTGTATAAAAGATAATGAAGAATTCCATTTTACTTTTGGTTTAGAGTTTATTTTTCCTCCATTTGAAGCATTTTTGATCGGTAGAGCTCGGCGCCTTTTTGGTTCTGGCGCCACCGTGCATCGCACGACCTTGCACATAGGGACGACACGACCCTGACCATATCCTGACGACCCCCAGACTCGATGCGAGGTCAAAAACCTGGTGGGAGGGGGTCGGGTACGAGTTTGGCAGACCCTTAATATTTTTTCAAACGCATGTATCAATACAAAGAGAGAAAGAGAGAGACCGATAGAGAGAGTGGACTTAGCTTTTCCGACTTCTGGGAGTCATTAAAGTATTAACAATATAAACTTAATGGAAAGATTAACATTGAGTCTGAAATAGGGGGGTCCCCCTCCCCGGAAAATTTTCGAAATTGTAGTCTTAAAAACTCAATTTTAGACAATATTTGGTGATGTTACGGGAACGTAGTTTCAGGTGTTCTCCTGCTCCAATTTTTCAGAAGTGGAAATCCAAAAACAGAATTTTAAATTATTTTCGAGTATATGGTATGACGAGTGGTTCCGAGGGCTCTCCTCTGAAATTTTTAAAAATATATTAGCTCTAAAAAACGCAGTTTTAGAAGATCTTTGGTGATTTTAAGTCGAGATAGATTCCAAGGCCATTCACCAGAAAATTTTCTCATAAAAGAATTTTTTAGTTAAGACTAGGACACCGGCAGTTACTTGAAAATTACGTTCCGAAAACGAAATTTTTGCTGACCTTCAGTGATGTTAGGAAAAGGAGTTTTCAGGAGGCTCACCCTGGAAAATTTTCGAAATTGAAGCACTAAAAACGAGATTTAAAACGTTCTTCATTGATGATGCCGAGAGAGAGGAGGGGACGGGGCACTTTCCCAGAAAGTTTTTGACACTGTTAATTTAAAAACAGTTTTAGACCATCTTTGGGAATGTTAAAAAAATGGGAGAGGTTCGAGTACTTTCCTCCAGCAAATTTTTGAAACTGGGTGCTCCTCAATGGTATTTTAAGATTGTATATTTTTAAATAATTTTACGGAAAAAATATTGTGTTACTTTAATTCCAATTGTTATAAACAGGGTCGCCGAGAGCAAAAACGGATCCGGGAAAAAAATGACAAAGGTCAATTTTTTCACAAACCTCCTTCGGTTGCATTTTACAGCAATTGTGAATTGTCATTTATAAATAAAAGCGTCAAAGAGACCAAATGTATTTTAACGTTTTACGACCGCTAAAGTTTCCTTTTTTTTATTTTAATTTATTAATTTATTTTTTATTATACCCCTAAAAATATATTGGCAGCCCCAGAGCCCGACTAACTAAAAGTAAGGCCCTAGGCCCACATTAGTTTGGAGGTCCCCCGAAAATAATGCAGTGTTTGATTTACATTTTTAAAGCACAAATGCACTTTTGGAGGCCTCTTTGTCTATTCACACAACTATGTATAAATCACTTATGTGCATTTATGAATCCCCTTTGGGCCCCCTCATAATCGTGGCCAAGTAAATTCGTTACTGACAGAATGATTAAAAATTCCCCCTTAAAGAAGTTTTTTTTCCAATTAATAAGTCATAATTTTTTATTTTTTTTAAAAATACGTGTATTTTTCATATCGTGTCAATGCTATGCATAATTCTTTAAAAAATGTGTTCTTTAAAAAATATGTCTTTAAAAAAATGTCCTTAGGAACATGGGGCCCAGGCCTAGTCAGCCTGTGTGGTAATCAGGCCCTGGGCAGCCCCGTTTCAGAAATTCCCCCTCCCCCCTCTTGTGGTGACGGCCCTACCTCCCTCCACCCGTAAGCTCTTTCTCATGCGTAAGGAGGAGCTGAGGCTGTGTTTTGCGAATTTGCGTTATTCTAAACACATGCGCGCAAAATTTACATTTTGCTGTTAGTAGACAAGCCCGAATGCTGTTAGTTGATCGGCCCCAAGCATGACCGGCCCACCGGGCAAATGCCCGGTTGCCCGCCGGCTGTATCCGCCACTGGTTGCATGGGGGAAAAAAAGGCAGGGTTGCCTAAAAAAGTTGGCCTGGCCCCCCATTAAACTATGCTCTGCTATTGAATCAGCATTTTTTAAAATGAAATTAAATAAGTTTGTTTGCAAAAGCTAAATTACTTCCTTCCATACCAGGAAGTATAAGGTACAAGGCTGTAATTGCAAATCCCCAAACTGAAACTATATTTGCCTTTAGAAGCTATTACTGTTGCTCATCTTGTTGGCAAGAAATATGCATTGAGTGCCTCATGAAGCCAGGAGAATAAAAAAAGAGGCTGTTTTACTTATCTTTTGTGATAAATAAGCACTAGCCCATTTTGCGCCTTTTCATGTAATTAAGCAGACTTGAGGGAGTTCAAAGTTAGAAAAAATCGACTAATGATACTTAAAGCTGCAGCTTTTTTTTTTTTACATCCATCGTATTTACATTTTAGTTGCTCTTAAGCTGAAATAGTAGGAGTTTTTTTTTTATTTTACAAAATAGTCATTTTTGTCTTAGTTTAGTCAAAAATAGTCGTCACAGTCGCCAACTCTTCAAAATACAGTCAATTTGCGATATCTTGGAGTTCGATAACTTGAATCCCTTGGTCTTTAATTCCATGCTAATTATTTTCAATATCTTGAATTTAACTTCCTTTAACTCGAAGTTTCTATAAAGATAACTTGAAATTTATTTTAAAGGAATGAAAAATAAAAGAAAGAAAAAAGTAATTCTATGAGAGAAAAATTCCTCACCTTCGAAAATCTTATAACATTGAAAGGAATCCAACAATGAAAAAGAAAGATATTGCACCGAACTATGGAATACCTCCAAATTCCTCTCTGTCAACAATATTAAAAGAATCTTCAAAAAACGGTATTAATCTACGAATCCGAATTTCAAACGAATGGAGATGTGCACCTTTCCTGATGTAGAATCAGCTGTATTCAATTAGTTCCAGCAGTATTGAAGTCAAGACCATGCCATTCCTATAAGTGGGTCTTTGCTGCCTGAGAAAGCAACAAATTTTACTATATTACTGAACATAAAAAATATTTCCAAGTTGGTGCTGGATGGCTGGAGAAGTTCAAGACCAAACACAACTTCACCTTCAGAACTCTTCGTGGAAAAACTGCATATTGCTATTAAAAACTTTTAAGTTCCGTAATTTTGTCTGTTATATGTACAGATTAATTAAAATATTTGATGGTTTTTAATATTAAAATGTCAAAAACTGAAACAAGCAGTAAGTCGAACTTCCGATAAGTCTAAGTTTATCGTCGATCCCTTTTAGATTCAAGTTATCGCGAATTGACTGTAGTTTGCTTTTTTAGTAGCCAGTGGCAGCCCTGCACTGGCCAAAAGAATTTCACTGGGAATGACAATGGGCACTCATGGGGGGGGGGCAGTGGGGGCTCAAGCACACCCCTTTACAGAAATTAGAATTTCCTTGCTTTTAGTATTTTTTTCTTTGCAAAATGTAGAAAATATTTCTTCTCTAGCCATTAATGAATAAATCATTGAAAATGTTAACTCTAATCTGTACTGAAATCGGTTTCCATAGGTAAAATATCCTGTTAAATCACTTAGAAAACTTCTGAACTCCCCTCCCTTAAAATTTTTGCATATATGTGCTGATGAGAATGAGTTCGAAGCTAGTTCCTTTTTTTTTACTGATGTTTGCCTTTCAGGCAAATTGATTGAGCTTTGAAATGATGAAAGAACTGGTTTTACAAACTAAATTTTGTGTCTCAAAGCTGACCCAATTTGGGTCCGAATCGACCCGAGTTAGTACTTATAATGAAAAAGTACCGAATTACTATATAAGCTACAAAACATTTGGATCTAATGTAATGTACCCCACCCTTGGCGGCTTTTTTCTGTTGGCGCCAAGAAAGTGTCACCAAGAAAACTACGTGTGACGACATATGTCGTACATCATTCTTAGCGATGCTTTTTTAACAGGAAAAATTCAGATAAAAAAACATGATCAAAGCACTTCAGAACACAGTATATATAAAAACATAAAACCACAACAAAAAACTTCGCGAATGTATGCTTCAGAAATACCAGAAACTAGAAAGCTTTTGTACACAAAGAACAATTGCTAGAAAGTATTTAAAATGCTTAAATTAACAAATTACTATAACAGCTTACCAATGAAATATGTACCAATAGAAATAAAAGCTATTTTCCAACATGCATTTCATCGAACAAAAACTTTTCTTATACTCTTTTTTTAGAGTATAAGCAATTCGAATTGAGATACTTAAAGCGGAGAACATTCCCAAAATCAATAACTATTTCAGCCAAAAAATAAAGCTTAGTTACTCAAACTTTGATGTATGAAAAGTAGAAATTTCTCAACAGAACATCCCAAACATAAATACAAAAATGCCATACATTAATTTGCTATCTAGACATGCTTTCACAAAATACCTATTATATTTTACATAAAATATCACCTTCATAATTTTATAAAATGCTAGAGTCAACTTATTTTCAGAAATTCAGTACCTAAAGGAGGCACGTTTATAGAATATGTCTAAATAATTCGTGACATCGATAAGAATTAACTTTTAGAATAAAATAACCGTACTATTTTTATAAAATTGATTTACATACAGCAAAAATAAAGTTAAAAACTACAAGAAACCCTTAAGATTTTGTAAAAACAAAGAATTTTGGAAGTGAGAGTTTTTTTTTAATTAAAAAAAAAAACTTGCCTTTTTATGGTATAAGTCCTCACTCAGTCTAAAACAAAACAACATATGACAATGGCACTTTACAGATACACACCAAGTTGGAGTTTACGGTTAATTAACGTTCAAGTTTGAAGAAACTGGCATTTTCTAACATTTATTCATCAAAACACAATTACTGAATTTAAACTAACACAAAATAAGCTTTCATGTAAGGTATATTGCACGAAAAAACACGAATCTCTCCTGCATGAAACCGATAACAAGTTTGAACAGATCTAAGATTGCCTTCGGGTTGCCAAACACAGGTTAGTTTCGCCAGCGATGCCATGCTTAAAAAATTATCGCCTCATTGGCCAGAAAAATATTTCAATTTTGTCCAAAAATCCGGGTATCGCCAAATGGGGGGGGGGCATATCACATCTGTATCAAACATTTATATTACAACAAAAGGGGGAAGTGGTTAAGACAAATTGGGAATGATTTTTCATTAGCAAACAGAAATCCTTAAGACAAGAAAATAAGTTAGAAAAAAAATGCACAAATGAAGAATTCGACTTACCTGAGCAAATTGTGAGACACCAACAGTTCCTGTACTGCCTTCAACAACCAACCACTCATGTCGTTCAGAGAACTTACGAGCTAAACAAAATTAAAAAAGAAAAATATTAATTTGAATTCTGAAATTTTGAATTCAAATTATGTTTTTCGCAATCACAAGTTGTGACAGGACCCTACTCATTGGAGTTGTTTCTAGAAACGGCTCCTGTCCACCCAAGCCTGCCCCTCCTCTGGGGCAGTTATGTGTGTATACTTGTGCATGTGTAGGCTTGTGTGTATGTGTAGACCTGAGTGAATGTATGTCGCTGTGTATGTGTGTAAAGGTGTGTGTGACTGCGTATGTGAGTGTATGTGTACATCTGTGCGTCTGTGTAGAACATGAACGCTACTGATTAGGATAAGCAGCTACTTGAGGAGCCACGCCTGCCGAGGTTGGTGGGGTTGAAAAAGGAACTGGAACATCAAGGAATGGCAAGTGAAAACAATTAGCAATAGGGTCATTTCCAATTATTTTTTTTTCTGAAAGAGCATATTTAAAAACATAGAATCTGACCATTTTTTAAATAATTTGACTAGTTTAATATTTTTTAAAAATTACTTTAATCAGAGCGCTTTTATTGTTTCTGCTTCTACCGATGACATCACAAATGATGAAATGCCATTCACAAATCACAAGATTTAATTTGCATCTTTACTCACAAGTACTGGCAACAATATAGTTGATAGCACAAGCGTAGAGCACAATATTTAATTCAGTTCTTGATTATCAGAACATGGAAATGCAGTAGAAAGAAGCGCCAAAGTGCATCATTTGTGACGTCATCAAGGCCTTGTTTGAAAAATCAGACATTTTAAAAGATTAATTACAAAATAACTGTTGGAAAAATGAAAGTATTTTCTGGGTACATGTTACTTTTTTTTTGGTTATTCTATCAATTTCAGTGACTAAAAATAATACTTTTAACTGAAGGAAACAACCTCATTGTGATTGCTCAAAAAAAAAAAAGTTAGGTACAGAATGATAAATTTATACAATTATATTTTTAGTGAAACATTTATATACAAATAAGAATTTAAAAAATGGAAATCTACATTTATTTGATGATTATAGTTTGTTAAGCATTTTCACTAAAAGTTGTTACAATTGTAATAAATTTGTAAAGCATCCTAGGTAATTCCTGATCAAAAATTTTAAATATCATAATGAATAAAAATAAATAAATCTTTTTAACACTTCCTCCTGTTGCATTCAGATTTTGTTCCAAATTTTAAGTACTGTCGACCAGGGGTGCCCACCTCCAAGTTTAATAGCGCATCTCCCCCCCCCCCCCCCGGTCCATTTTTCTCTAACCTTTTTTTCTTTTTTTAGCACTCTTTTCTATTTTATATTTGTTTATTTTTTTAATTAATTTATTTTTAATTATTAGAAAAGCTCTGTACTATGCCTATAACATACACACACATACAAACTAAATAAATAAATGAAATAAAATTTTAACAAAATAAAATAAAAAATTTAAATTAAAAATAAATCAATTAATAAAAGCATTTAAAAATCCCCCCCTCCCCCAAATTTTGGTGGCTCAACTTGCGACATAATCCACTCTGTGAGCACCCCTGCTGTCGACTGTCCATCAGCGAAACTTAAGGATTTCTCTTTGAAAGAGAACTAATTTTGAATTTGTGCGCATTGCAATAACACTAACTATTACACACACGGTTTTTATTTTGTCCTAAGAGAAGATCCATGGCGCATGTGGACTCTTACAAAAATGTTTTCGAAGACAAACCAAAAGAAGGATAACACCGACTCCTTCAGTTTTTATAGGTATTCAGCAATTTTCATTCTTTCTGATGTTAATTCTTTTCCAATCTACCGTTTGATCCATTTTCCATGGCATATAAAGGACTTGCAGAATGTCTAATTAATTTAAATTTTAACTTTGAAGTAAGCTAGACAAAATTCAAGGGCTTGGCGCAGAAATGTGACAAGCCACAAAGAGTGATTTTTTGATCAGAAGTTTTTTTTTCTCTTAACTAAAATTGAAATAAATATGACAATGGGTTAATGTCATTTGAAGAGAAACATACCTGGTTTTAGTATTGCAGGATATAGAATGTATAATACCTTTGAAAAATTCTACGAATGCTTTTTTATAAATTGGAAGTGGTCTACTGAAAAATTCACACTGTGTGGCATATCTTATTCTTGCTCCAAGACCTTCAATTCTTCATTCGTCAAATTATATCTACCAGATCATGACATTTTTGACATAAGCACAGGAATAAAATAACAAAAACTAGTGTTCTTGAACAGCGGTGGAATTATGACGCAGCAAGTCCTAATGCCATTCCAAGAGGTCCCCCCCAAAAAATATGTAAGAATTCATATGATAAAAGTTTGACACAGTTCTGTGATAAACGAAGAGCCTCTAAAAATGCATTGCGATGAGCTTTGCATTTGCTGTAAATCTGAACTTTACATTATTATTGAAATAGTGGATAATCCTATAGCAAGAAGGACAGATCTTATCTACTTGAGATCTCACCTACATTGACTTACTTGAAATACAATAAAATTCTATCTTATGCATCTTTAATGGGAGTAATGTAAAACAAGGTATATGAATAAAAATAATATAATGATATACCTGCAAGGAAAAGCCTTAGCAGCAAAAGACTTTGAAAATGAAATATTTAAATATTACTGTTCATATTCCTAATCCGAGACTTTTAGCGCCAATTTGCGCATTCGTCAGGTCTGCTGTGATTTTATCAAAATAAAGAGGGAAACCCGGAAGTAAAAGGTTCAAAATTAACGTGTTCAAAGACAGCAAGTGCGAGTGGTAAGTGCCCATCCTCAACCTATCACCCTTTTTTGAAATGGAATCTGTCCTGAGTGGTAGTCTTTGCTTTCGAAAACGGACAGTAAAACCAGTATATATCAATAACTCCTCTAAAATAATCTTTGCCTTTCCACAGTGGCGTAGCCACACTTTCTGCCGCCCGGGGCGGTTCCTCAATTTGCCGCCCTTTATGATGGGAACTAGTTGACACATTAAACAGTCAAAATTATTTGGGTAAGATTTTAATAAACAGGAAAATGTACTAATTTTTTCCCTTCTTATTTTTCTTACAGAAGAAAAACAAAAAGGAAGTCCCACCGAAAAATTCCATAAGTTAAGTCAAAATTCACGCCTTTTTAAAAGATGCTTGGCTCTCCCTCCAGATTTATTTATTTTTTGTTTTCAAAATTAAAATTAGTTTTATGCATTATTTGATGACGTTAGGGGGTCGGAACTTCAAGGAAATTTTCCAAAACTGAAGTGTTAAAAAAGTAATTTTAAGCTATCTTTGGATACGTGAAGATATTGCGGAAGGTACGGGGGCGCTGTCCGGAAAGCTTTCAACCGAACTGAATAACACGTAAATGTAGATTGTGTCTAGTGGTGTAAAGGCCTCCCCTAACTCTAACAAAGACTGGATTTTCCTCCTGAAATATTTTCAAACTTGAAATCAATTTTACTCCATCTTTGATAACGTCAAAGAGAATAGGGAATTTTTCGATGCCAGAGTATCAAAAACACAATTGTAGGCTATATTTGACGGCATAAGTTTCCAAAAAGTTTTTGAAGTCAGATGGTTTTTCCGTCTCCCCTAGAAACGTTTTGAAAATGACATCCTAAAGACGCGAATTCAGCCGTTGTTTGACGGACAAAGTTATGAGAGAGATTTCTGGGGGAGATTTACCACCCAAAATCTTTTTCGAAACTGTTGCTCATTTTAAGCTCTTCACTTATACTGATAAAAAAAAGGATTTTCGGTCTTCCCTCAGAAATTTCTGAAAACGAAATTTGGAGCCAACTGTATGACGTTAAGTGATTTCGTACACAGCTGGGGCCCCTACCCTAGAATTTTTCTTGAAGTTTAAGTTTAAAAAACCCAACTTTAAGCTTTTTTTTTTGAGACATTGGATGAGATGGGGATTTTAAAGTTCGAAGTTGGTATCCTAAATACACTTTAGACTATCTTTAATCATTATACAGGAAGGTACAGAGCTTGATCACCCTCAGGAAATTGTTGGTATTGAAGTTATAAAAACTCATCTGGATTTGTCAACATTAGGTGAACCGCTCAAGCACGGATCCGAAAGAGAGTTATAACTCCCTTTAGAAACCAAATTGACCCTAAATTTGCGTTTTTAAAACATTAAATTAGGAAAATTTCTCCGACCTTAATGCTTTTGCCTACTGTCACAAAGCTTAAAATGCATTTTCAGGATTTTAATTTCGAAAAATTTCCGGAGGAGAGCTAATTATCATCCCTTCTTCCCTTAATTTGGCCAAACAGAGCGTAAAAAATGGTTTTGGAGGTTGTATTTTTACTCCCTCCCCCTCATTTCACTGTCTAAAGTGTGTCAAACATAGCTTCAAAATATGTTTTAAGGATGGAGAATTTTGATCCACCGAAGAAAGCTTAAAATTGCACATTGTTAAACCCTCAATAAATGTCGTATTTTTCGGAAAGAGCAACCGAATCTTCCTATGCCTTAACGTCAACAAACAGCCCAAAAGTGCAGTTTTAGGCCTTGAGTCTCGAAACATTTCCAAGGGATAACGCCCACACCATTCAGGGTACGAGCAAGACTCTCCCCCAAATTTGGAAGATCTCCCTCAGTCTGTAGCTTCACCCAAAGGAAAAGAAAAAACAAACAATAGTGCTGAGATGTCCACAAGAAAAACACATGTTTTGTATTAGAGTAATTTTATTATCACAGTCGTACTAAAACCTTACAATTAGAAGACCTTTTTTTTCCTTTTTGCCTCGAGTAATAGAACAAAAACAATATTTCCTTATGGGGAAATGCGTGAAATTCTTTCGCATCAAAAGTGTGAAATGCTGCCCCCCCAAAAAGTGCCGCCCGGGGCGGACCGCCCCTTCCTAGCTACGCCACTGCCTTTCCATTAGAGAAGCTAATAGGGAATTTTCTAGGGCAGTCAGCTTTTAGTAAAACCAAAAACAGTAAGCCAGCTCTTTTTTTTTTAAACCACTGAAGAAAAGACCAGTATCTTCAGAAAAAGCCCGTCTTTAATGGCCTTTTAAAAATTTATATGCATAACAATTTACATTAAGACATACACATTTTCATGAATATATGAAAAGGTTTTGTTCTTCCAATGATGATTGTTTTACTGCAGGGATTTTCCTGAAATTAAAATCACTGGAAAATCCCTATCTTGGGCAATTTTGTTGTTTCGATGAAAATTCAGGATATGTTTACTTCATTAGAGTTTGGGAGAAGGCATAAAAACTAAGGAGTCTCCCATACAAAGTGGCACAGTTTGTAAGCAATACTACACTCCTTTTACAGCAAGGTTGGGCAAGACTAAATTATTCTTGAATATTTCCGAAGCAGAACATTTTTCAACTAAGATTTCAAAAAAATAAGGTGCTAGTAATGCCTAACTTGTCCAATGTATACATCTGAATTTCAAATTCTTGATAGTGTATGATCAGAAATCAACAGAAAGAAGTTGACAAAAAAATTAAGTGCAACAAGACTCCTGAAAGAACAAGCTGCCTCACGTAATTTTTTGAAAAAAGTCATCCAGGATTTGTTGGTCTCTGTATATGACAAACTTTTACAACACACTAAATTATATCCAGGGTGAGGGAAAGGATTCAACTTTCTGCCTCAGGTGTGAAATTGTTTAGAAAAATATTCACAGTAAAAACTTCATTTGAAAAAGTTTCTATTGCCATCCACTGTGAACAGTAGTCTTTCTAGAGGAGGTTGGGGGGGGGGGGGCAACAAATAAGTTATTTTGCACAGAAATGATTAAATAGTTAAATAATAATTTAATTGCATTCCTAATATCAAAATAATTTTCCCTTTAATGAAAGATAAAAAAAAAAAAGTTTTAAGAGCTTTTTAAAAAAAGTCATTTTTTTTCTAATAAAAGTCTGACTTTTCTTACTGGCTTGCACCAAAAACTGGTCGTCCGGCCTTTTTTGGTGTGGTTAAAATTAGAGTCCTGATAACGGCCAAAATTCCTAAAAAGCCAAGATAAATAACATGCAATTTTAAAAAGTAAAAGACACCATATTTTCAACCTCAATTAAAAATACCGATAGTTTAGTTTCTGCTACATGAATTCGTACAAAAATGTTCTTAATTTCAAGGTACATGCAACAATGCTTTAAGTACTAAGGATTTCGAAATAGACTATTGACGACGAAGTAAAAGGCATTTATTAGTACAAGCATTTTAACTGACTAGGCGAAAAAGCGCAAATGGTTCATTCAGCGTCAAGTATCAGTATAATACAAAAGCATAAGACACAAGAATAAAATGCATTGAGTTAATGTTAACCTACTATTATACACAGTAGTGCATTGGGAGAAACTTCTTCCCAAAGTCAGACAGCTTGTATTAAATATTTTCTTGCACTGAAGATAAACATTTTTGGTGATGAGCCTCGTTGCTACGGCCATTCTTGAAGAGTTCTCAAACTCAACAAGAAAGACTTCAAAACGGCATAACTAGATAAAATTATCTTCTTCAAACAAACCACTCACCTTCACGTAAATACAATTGATTACGAGGAGCTTTCGTCTACGGCTCCTCCTCTTCATTCTGTCATGGAGCAAGAATCGTAAGGAGTGACACCAGAGAGACCACTCCGTTTAACGGTCGAGTTCGAATAGGATAACATGTTTATTTATTTGCAGTTGAGGACGAGCTATCTCGTCCAAGATGGATGCCATTCATATGGTTGAGGACGAGATACCTCGTCCGAGCTAAACTGGTCTTATTTGGTAGAAGACGAGCGCCTGGATTTTTCAGAAATGTTTTCTCTGGAACACCATCGTCCCCCCCCCCCCCCCGAAGTATTGTTTGCTGCCGCTGTTGCTTCAAAAAGCTACGTTTGAGTAAATTCGGAACTCCAGCGCTCGAATACGCTACCTTGCGGTGATTTACAAAACTGCAAATGAAGCGTTCCACGTGTGTCTGTTGACGTAAACACAGGCAGTTTGTTCTGAGTATTTATTAACGCAATCGATGTGTCTTAGTTTGCTTTCAGCTACAGAAATTAATTCGTCCCTTAGTAGTATTCTCGAGCTTCTCAAAATAATGTTAGTTTTCATTATTTCCTTAATAATTGGTAAAAGCGAAAATACTGGATTAACAAACTTGGATAACGTTATACAAGGTAAAATTTTTTATTGTTTTGTATGAATTTGTAAGAATATGGGGTTTTTTTTAATCTTAAATTAATTAAACTTACCATATTTTACAGCAGCATTTAGTTGGAATGGACAGTATGCAAAATATTTTCTTGAATATATTATCATAGAACAAAATGAAAAATGTTTACCCGAGAAAGAATTTACTTTATTCCTTTTATTCTCAGCTGAAAGATATCGCCAAATTTGTTTAGGGTTATAGTTTTGGTATTGTGCGAGCAAAGTAGCCTTGGCGAGATTTCGCGTTTTTAGTTAAACCATTTTCAATTTTTATCATGAGTGGAATAAAATGGTAGTAAGATTACAGAATTCGATAAGTAAAAAGAAATAATTGTCCATCAACTGAAAAGAAAACTACCACCATATATCCGTGAGAATTTTGTTGATGATTTGCATAACATGACACAATTAAATCGTAACTCAGAAATTAGAAAAATCGAAACAGAAATTTTTTAAATTAACCGATTCGGGAATTCAAGAGAAATAACTCAGCTACAAATGGAAAACAAGTGCTAGCCAAAGCAAAGCAAAGAAGTATCATCTTCTTTTGGTAATAATTTGTAATGTCATATTAAATTTCCTAGCATTAATTGTTATTCTTGTCAGGCCACAATTATTATTTAGTTTTATCAAGAATTGATAAATATCGAATTCAACATCGTGAAAATGGCTGCTTAGAACTATGAACTACGTACTTTGCATTAATGTTTGACGTTTAGTAATGCTTCTTGAATTCTCATTTCTTTCTACGTGGGTCAGAATATCAACAAGACTTTGAAAATTAATTTAAAAAGAATAAAGCGAAAAAATCATACGTACGAACAAAAATCACAACACTTTCAGCATTTTCTTCGTTACCATGTGCGTTTGTTTTAGTTTTCAATTCCGCCATTAGACAGTGACTTCAGTGCCCCCTATAGTTCGTTGGAGTTGCGAATTGACTTAGATGGTCAGTTGTGAGGAAGCGCAGTTGTTTCGGCATGTTTGTTGATCTTTGAAGCGGCTTTTAAGTATGGACAAGTGTTTCTCCACTCAGGGGGAGGGGGGGGGGCTCGCAGGGGGCGGATTATGGCGCAAGTTGCTACTTTAAAGATTGGGGGGGGGGGGTTAATTTTTTTAAACTATTTGTTTTTATTTTTTATTTATTTATTTCTGTGTGTGTGTTTGAGCATGTCAAGGTGTAACACAGAACTTTTCTAATAAATAATAAAAATTAAAATTAAAAATGTTTAAACATAAATAAGTTCATAAATTAAGAATATTTGAAAATAAATCAATAAAAAATATTGAAAAATAAATTTAAAAATCTAAAAAGGATTAAAAAAAAAAAAACAGGACTAGAGGATTGAGTAAAATTCAGGGGTGGGGGATTAGCGACATTGAACTTGGAGGGGGGATGTGCACCCCTGTCTCACTTTACATCGTATGGAAATGCGGGTTGTTGATGAAAGTTTTTGTTTTACTTTTTATTTTACTAGCACACTACACAATATATGATTAGAAAACATGACTTAATAGGTTTTAATTTCTTAGTTAATCGTAATAGTGATATGTAAGATCAAATTTAGCAAAACATACATCTTTTTATATATATTCTCAAAGCATTAGGCGTGGTAATGGAGGAAAATTAGTTTTAAAAACGGAAAATTTCTAGCGAGAATAGTATAAAATAAAACTCATGCTCATGATAGTTAATTTTTATCGAACCGATGATAGTTTTTTTTTTGTAGCTTATGTAATAAAGAAATTATTAGATATTTACAATTTTTCTTCCTGATATCTAGTACATGGTATTTCTTCAGAAAAATTTAGCATAATAAATTCATTAACATAAGCATAGGTCTGGTATCCCTACCCAAACGGCTGCCCCGATTGCCGACTGCGCATTTCTCGTGATTTTGATTTTTGGAAAATGATTGAAAAATCTCAATGAATTAAAATTTTTATCTGTTGCCACCATCTGTTTGTAAAAAATTAAATATATTTGTAACTAATTTAAGAAAGGCTTTAAAATATTCAATTTTCGTTCTTTGCTTTACTTTTGAAAGGATCTATTGTGATTTTTTTTGCGTGGGGGATGGTGGATATTTATTAACATTTAAAACATTAAAATCATAGAAGAAAAGCAGAATTTGATATCAGCTTATACGTGAGCGGTTTATACGTTATATCAAATAATTCATAACATAGATATGGAAAAAAGTTTCGTGATAGCCACAACATACTACAGTCGAACCCCTCTATAAAGGTGCCGGGATATAGCTAACCTTTTAATTGGTCCGAAATGAAACCCTATGTCATTAATGCAATTTCATATGCTCATAACGATCTATAAACACATGAAAATCGGCTATAGCGATCTTCAAACGTCCAAAATTTCAAGCTTTTTTTTTTTTTTTTTTTGCATTTGTTCCAGCCAGTAACATTCTGTAGCAATTGTTCTCGCAGCAAACACCATCGGCTACCCTTTTTCTCGGGAATCCCCAATCCAAACCACATTCCTCCATTGTTCCATTGATAAGCAGCTGTTTCTTCAGAAGGAGGGTGGGGGGACAATATCCTTTGCCAGTTCCCTCAATTTTCAACTAGTTTTGGTCAAGGACAGGATGATTTTGCACTCATGCATTTGCTCTGATTTTTAATTTTCTATTCCATTGCTGATAATCATATAAACTTCACAATAGCCATGGCTAGTGAAAATAAACGAAAAACGTTTTCTGCAGATGCGAAAGTTCAATTTATTCGTAACTAATACTTAAATACATTTTACACACCTATTATTCTAATCAGCTGATAAATAACATTACATTTACTATAATATTAAATAATGTCGCCTTTAACCACCAATAAATGTCTATTTTTTATGCTTCATTCTTAGAAAATTAAGGGGAAATCATAATTCAACAATACTATGTGGAGTTAAATTTATTTCCAGAAAATCCCCCTCCCCCCAATACAGATCATTGAACAAAGCACGACTCATAATTGTTTTATTTAAAAGTGATTTTTTTTCCTTTTTTTTTTTCAGTCTTGTTTTCCAATAGAAAACAGTTAGTACTACAACACCGTAAACTAGCAATACAGGTGTTTATGAAAACTGTTCCTTTCATATGTCATATCTTTTAAAATGAAAAATATTTTTTCTTCACCTCTTCTCAAAACATTTCGATTTGTTCTACTAATAAAACACAAAGTACCTTTCTATCTGCGTCTGATCCTCGCCTCGGGTCAAGACCTTTTGGTCGCTTTTCATGAAATTCGGTACAAAGTAAGTTGAAACCTCGGCGGTATACACTTCTAAGGTTTTTTTTTTTAAATTTCGAACGTACTTTTTCCCCCCTAATTTAACCAATTTTCAGTGCCATTAGAATTACTTAAATATGTTTAAGAGATAAAAACAGAACAAAGCAAAGCTCGTAACCTAAAACTGAAATTTTGATCTAAATATTTTCTGTCAAATTGATACTCAAGAAAGATAAACATAGATAGGCACCTGTCTAAGAAAATATTGTGTGTGGAAAACGGCAAAACTTTAATTGATTAGTTGCAAAAAACTAATTAATACTAGTGTGCTTCCATACATATTCAAAATATAGTACATTATTCTAAAGAAACACTTTCAGTGCTCAGAAGTACCCCCCCCCCTCCCTTGTATGTAAAGAAATGGAAAAGAAAGGCTGCAAGTGCTTTTGATACTTGCTTTCATTACTAATTTTTGCATGACTGCACATTCGATCAATCTATTGTTGCTTACAAGGGTGACAAGTTCGTACCTCCTCCTTATACTTTGCACTTAGAGTATAAAAGGGAACTTCCTGTGATCGGGGAGCTCATATAGTCATCGAGATAACGCAGTTTGCTTTTCTACTTCTCCCAGTTCCAGAATTCTTTATTTCTTTAAAAAAAAATCATTGTAGCTGTATGTATTGAGTTCACTGAAAAACAATGGAAGATTCGGATTCGAGCTCCAATTCTGATTCCGAAAATGAATTTGAACTTTCGGACTCTGAAACAGATTCGGAAGACGAAATGTTGGAAAGTGCAAAACCTTGGTGCAAAATTAATATTAACGATTGTCCACCAGCTGCTCCACGCTTTCCATTTTTGTCAGATCCAGGAATCAAAAAGAATATACAGATACAACGGATCCCTTAAATTATTTTGAGTTGTATTTTGATCAAGAGCTGATAGATTTGATTGTAAATGAGACCAACAGTTATGCTGAATCGTATTTATTATCAAACAACATCTCTATGAATTCAAGGATGAAACAGTGGATTCCAACGGACTCAGATGAACTAAAAACCTTTCTAGCACTAATGATTCTACAAGGAGTAGTGAAGAAACCACGAGAAACCATGTACTGGTCGACGAAAGCTTCAGTGGATACACCATTTTTTGCAAAGGTAATGAGTCAGCAGCGATATAGCTTATTGATGAAGTTTCTGCATTTTGCTAAAGATGAAAACTTAGACGAAAATTCACATCCGAATTGGAAACTAAGAAAAATTTGGCCGATTTATAATTTTCTTGTGAAACGTTTCTCCGAAGTGTATGTTCCTGAGCGTGACGTAAGCATAGACGAGTCATTGTTGTTGTATAAAGGGCGCTTATCCTGGAAGCAATATATACCGACCAAGCGATCCAGGTTTGGCATCAAGCTATTTATGTTATGTGAATCATCTTCCCCGGCTACATATATAAGGAAATAATATAAACCGGTAAAGGGATTACATTTGACCCATCGTTTGCAGAGTACGGACTCTCAACGAAATCAGTTCTAACACTGATGAAAGATTTATTAGGCAAAGGGTACTGTCTGACTACAGACAACTTCTACACATCGCCAGAGTTGGCTGACATTCTCGTCGCAAATAGGTGTGACATTTTTGGTACAGTACGTTCAAACAGGAAAGGTTTACCGAAAGAATTAGTAACGGTTGGTTGGTTGGTTGGTTTGTTTATTTTTTATGGCGCAAGAGCCCTTCAGGGCTATACTGCGCCAAACGTTTTTTTGGGATAAAATATATAGATAAGTATAGGAGTAAGCGTGTTTTCAGGTGAGAGCTATAAACATACGTAGTTTAAAATAAGTAATAAAAAACAAGTAGACATTAAAAACATTTAAATAACGTATGAGATAATATGTTGGATAAAACACCTTGAATAACAAGAAAAAGACAAATCACATTTTAACGGCACAAACACTAAATTAAAAGGGAGAATCCAATCTCCTGGAGGAAGGAGTACAAATTGCAATGGGGTGGGTCCCCCAGCAACTCCTTCAAAGAGGGGTTAAAATTATTAAAAAATTTAAAACGTGTTTGGTTAAAATTAGGGCAGTTACTTAAAATATGTAACACTGTCTGATTCACATTACATGTAATGCACGTTGGAGCTGGTTCGCGACATAAGAGGTATTTGTGAGTGAACCTTGTGTGACCAATGCGAAGTCGAGCTAGTAATACTTGTTGTCTCCCGGTAAGTTGTAAAGATGTGAAACCTTTAGCCGAGGGCTGGATGGAATGTAATTTATTTTGTGTTTGAAGATTCCAGGACCGCTGCCAATGCGTGTTAAGACATTCAGAAATTACGTTTTTAATGTCGTCAAAAGGGACGGTGTCATCAACCAGGATACTTGCGGCTCTGGCAGCTGAATCGGCTGCTTCATTGCCTGCAATTCCCACATGAGAGTTAATAAGACTTGTTCTCTCCTGGTGATATTTAATAATCCAAAACCTCTAGTTGAGGGCTAGATCGAATGCAGTTTATTTTGGATTTCTGAATTCCAAGTCCCCTGCCAATACGTGTTGAGGCTTACAACGATGGCGTTTTTAATATCATTGAAAGGGACACTATTATCAACCAGGATACTTGCAGCTCTGGCAGCTGAATCGGCTGCTTCATTGCCTGCAATGCCCACATGACCAGGGATCCAACAAAAGGTAACTTGAAAATTATTTTGCATAAAGTTTTTGTATAAAAGATATGACTGGATGACTATAGGATGGCTATTATTATCGCAATGAGTGATGGCTTCCACTGAACTCTTTGAGTCAGTGAATATCACCCACTTTCTATGAACAGATTGGGCTATTGATTCTAGAGATGAAAACATAGCTTTTATTTCTGCAGTAAATACCGAGCAAGATGTGTTTAATTTTTCTGCCGTAACTTGATCATTAATTATTGTGGAAAATCCGACGTGATCGTTTGCTTTTGATCCGTCAGTGAAAATGTGTTTATAACCAGAATAATTGCTTTTGATCTCATGAAAGACTTGTTGATAAACTGTATCAGCAGTAGTTTGTTTTGGGAATTTTGAGAAATCATTGATTATAGAAGGTATGACTTCGCACCATGGTTCAATTAGTTTTATTGTGTTAACGGTTTTGAAATCTGATAGCTGCAGGTCTGAGAGTACCCGACGCATTCGGATCCAAAATGTTGGGGTCATCGAAGGCCGGTGTAGAAATAAAGCAACATTAGATGGATTAAAAATATGGAGATGTAGTGGGTGATTGGTGCAGGGTTTTGTTTTGAAGTAAAAATTTAAAGAAAGTTTGAGGCGTCTATTGTTTAGAGATTGTTCGTGTGCAAGGATATAAAGACTGTTGATAGGCGAAGTTCGAAATGCTCCTGTGCAGATGCGCAGTGCCTGATTATGTATTGGATCCAGACTTTTCAGATAGGTTTTTGCAGCGGAGCCATAAATTTGACATCCATAATCAAGTTTTGAGCGTATCAGAGCCCTGTATATTCTTAACAGAGACTCTGTATCAGCACCCCAAAAAGTGTTCGCTAAGACTTTAAGGATATTTAATTTTAGTAAACATTTCTTTTTTAACTCTTGTATATGCGGTATAAATTTTAGTTTATTATCAAATGTGAGACCAAGGAATTTTCCTTGATCTTTTACAGCTATTGGTTGATTATTGAGGAGGAGATTTGGATCAGGGTGAAGCCCTCTTTTACGGCAGAAGTGGATACAGAATGTTTTTTGAGCAGAAAAAGTGAAGCCATTTTCTTCCGCCCATTGGGTTACTTTATTGATTGCAATTTGAAGTTGTCTTTCAATGATACTCATGTTCGTTGATGAGAAAGAAATTTGAAAATCATCCACGAACATGGTACCTTTTACAGCGGGAGGCAATTGGTCAATTAAGCTATTGATTGCTATAATGAATAGAGTTACGCTTAGTACACTTCCCTGGGGTACTCCTTCTTCTTGAATGAAGGTATTTGACGGAACAGAGTTGAAGCGTACACGAAAAGAACGATGTTTCAGAAAATTTGAGAGAAAGATGGGTAAATTACCTCGCAACCCATACTCATGAAGGGTTTTGAGGATCCCATACCTCCAGGTACGGTCGTATGCTTTTTCAATATCGAAAAATACGCTCACAAGATGTTTTCGTTTAAGAAATGCTTCTCTTACTGATGTTTCGAGAAGCATTAGATTGTCTATTGTGCATCTGCCACGGCTAAACCCACTTTGATATGAGGATATGAGATGGTGTGACTCCAGAATGTGCATCAGTCTGGCGTTTACCATCCGTTCCATGACTTTACATAGGCAACTAGTGAGAGCTATAGGTCTATAGCTCTCAGGTTTATCTGATTGTTTATTTGGTTTAAGGATAGGGATAACTATTGCTTGACTCCAAGATTTTGGGAGTCTATGTTCAGAATAAATTCTGTTAAAAAGCTGCAGAATATTTTCTAACGAAGATCTGCTTAGATTTTTTAACATGCTATTTTGAATTTGATCTGGACCTGGTGATGTGTTTTTTGATTTTTGTAAGGCAGTATTTAGTTCATGAAGGGTGAATTTTGTGTTGTATTGGTTAAAAATGTTTGAATTAAAATCTAGAACTTTTTGTTCTTTGCGTGATTTGATGGTTAAAAATTTTGAGCAATAGTTATTTGCACTGGAGACTTCTGTCAAACAAGTCCCCATGCAGTCAGCCACCTCTTTGTAATCGGATAAAATACGACCATTATTCTCCAGAATGGGTGCACAAGATGTATTGTAGTTGCCAACGATTTTTTTTATTTTACCCCATACGGATGGGGTGGACGTCATAATTGTGCTGACATAGGTCTGCCACGAGTCCCGCTGGCTCTTCCGTCGAATCCTTCGAGCTTCAGCACGAGCTCGTTTAAGTGCCACGAGAGTTTGTGTGGTTGGATAACGACGAAACGTGTTCCATGCCTTTTTTTGTTTCTTATGAGCCTCCTGACAATCAAGGTTCCACCAAGGCTTAGGAAACTTGATCCTGCCTTTAGTGGTTTTGGGTATAGCAGCGTTAGCTGCGTTTAAGATGATGTCGGTTACTCGCTTTACCGCTACATCGATATCAATATCAGTCACGTCTTCTGATTTAATGTCTGCCAACTGGGTAAATGCTGCCCAATCAGCTCGATCAATGCGAAGTCGAGCTTGCTGATGCTGCTGATGGCCGCAGCGTCCAGTAGAGGTTATCCTGATCGGAAAGTGGCCACTGGAGTAGAGTCCACCCTCCACCCGAAAATCACAACGTGGCAGAAATTCTTTTCTGCTGAGCATATTACGAGATCGATGGCATGGTAAGATTGGGTAGAAAGATGAAAATAAGTGTTTTCACCGTTATTAAGGATGCAAAGATCATTGTCTTCAATAAAATTTTCTATTGTTAAACCTCTACTGTTGAAGCCTGGACTCCCCCAGAGAGGATTATGGCCATTGAAATCCCCCAAGATGACAAATGGGGGAGGAAGTTGATCAACCAGTGTCTGCAACTCCACGCTTCTTAAGTCATAGGAAGATGGGATATATACAGAACAAACTGTGAACAGCGAGTGAAAGTGAACGCGCGCACTTGCAGGGATGTGTTGATATTGAGCTGGCTAGATGCATAAACATTGTTGATTAGCAATGCCACTCCTCCACAACGACGGTCTCCTGACAAGCAGTCCTTGCGGTACATGTCAAAACCTTTCAACCTCGGTCTATCAGCAGGGGACAGAAATGTTTATTGCAGACAAAATATGGCCGGTTGGTAATATTCGACAAGATCCTTGATGTCCATGACATTATGCGAGTAACTCTGACAATTCCAAGAAAGAATGCTCAGGGCCATTGAGAAAAGAGGAAGGAGAAACGGCCGAAAGAAGAGGGAG
The DNA here is from genome assembly GCF_026930045.1 of Uloborus diversus. Classification (NCBI taxonomy): domain Eukaryota; kingdom Metazoa; phylum Arthropoda; class Arachnida; order Araneae; family Uloboridae; genus Uloborus; species Uloborus diversus. The sequence goes on along the minus strand of NC_072739.1, from coordinate 73,238,901 downwards.
CAGCTCATGAAGGAGGATGGTCCGTTCATCCTTCATCGTCGGATGGCGGAAGGTCTTCGAATTCGACATCCTCCTCCTCCTCCTGGGGAGGAGGTTGTTGGAATTTTTCTATTTGTGATTTGTTCAATTTTACTTTCTTGCTAGAAAGTAAAAGGTCCTCTTTTTTAAAGTTATAAAGTTTTGGGGGCCTCTGTTTAGAGGCTACCTCAATTTTTGCGCGCGTTTGGATAACTTTCTTTTTTTCAATAAGTTTTTTCGAATTTTTAGTGATTGGTTTGTTTTCATTAACAGTAACAGAATTTGTTTTTTGTATTTGTTGTTGATTACTCTTCTGAAAAGATTTGGGGCTATTATTCTGTTTATTTGATTTGGTTGTGTTTACAGTTTTGGCATTAGTAAAAGCATCGGTTTGGGTATCTGTTTGTGTGCTTACAGACTTCAGTACCTTTTTAACGGCTGAAGCATATGAAAGACCTGTTGTTGGTGTACGGGATTCAACTAGTTTTCTTGCATCTGGAAAAGATATTTTTTGTGTTGTTTTAATTATCTGAACTTCTTTTTCTGTGAGCCATTTTGAGCATTATCTGGAGTATGAAGGATGGTCCCCTTTGCAGTTTACGCATTTGTAGGCCTTGTTACATGTATTACTGTCGTGACCGGGTTCTGCACACACAGGTGTCAGTACCACGGCACGCAAATTTCGAATGTCCAAACCGCTGGCATTTGAAACACCGGAGCGGATTTGGAATATAGGGGCGAACTGGGCAAGAGAGATAGCCAGCTTTAACACGTGGCGGGAGGACAGGTGTGTTAAATGTCAGAATGACATGTTTGGTGTTAGTCATTTCGCCATTGCGTTTTATGGTGATCCTTTTTACTGCACACACGTTTTGTTCCTTCATTCCCTCCAAGATTTCCTCCTCGGGTGTAAAGAGAAGGTCAGGTTCCGAAATTATCCCCTTCGAAAAATTTAGAGTTTTGTGTTCTGTTACACTGACAAGATATGAGCCTATTTGTTTTATAGCCATTATTTGTTTTATTTGTTTGCTGTCTTTTATTTCTACTAAAAAAGTTCGCCGTTGCGTAATTTTCTGACAGATTTATATTCACCAATTAAATGGTTGGTTGGTTGGTTGGTTGGTTTGATTTTTATGGCGCAAGAGCCCTTGAGGGCTATACTGCGCCAGACGATATTTTATTATATGCTATTTATTTTTCATTAAAGAGTAAGGTAAATAAAAGCATATTTTGAAGAAGAAAGCATAAAACTTCAAGTGCTAGTGTTAAAAAGTGCAGCCGATAAAAACATTTAAACAATTTGAAGATAAAGACAAAATGGGCAAAACAATATCTTGAAAAACAAAGGAAGGACGAAATCACATAATGTCGAGACAAACACTAAATTAAAAAGGAGAATCCAATCTCCTGGAGGAAGGAGTACAAATTGCGATGGGGCGGCTCCCCCAGCAACTCCTTCAAAGATGGGTTAAAATTATTAAAATATTTATAACGAATTAGATTAAAATTTGGGCAGTTGCATAAAATGTGCAACACTGTCTGATTTACATCACATGTAATGCATGTTGGAGCTGGTTCATGACATAAGATATATTTATGAGTAAATCTGGTATGTCCAATGCGAAGTCGAGCTAATAAGACTTGTTCTCTCCTGGTGATATTTAATGATTTAAAACCTCTAGTGGAGGGCTGGATCGAATGCAATTTATTATGGATTTCTGAATTCCACGTCCCCTGCCAATACGTGTTGAGGCTTACAACGATGGCGTTTTTGATGTCATCGAAAGGGACACTATTATCGACCAGGATACTTGCAGCTCAGGCAGCTGAGTCGGCTGCCTCATTGCCTGCAATGCCTACATGACCAGGGATCCAACAAAAAAGAACACGAAAATTATTTTGCATAAGGTTTTTGTATAAAAGATATGACTGGATGACTACAGGATGGCTGTTATTATTGCAATGAGTGATGGCTTCCACTGAACTCTTTGAGTCAGTGAATATCACCCACTTTCTATGAACAGATTGGGCTATTGATTCTAGAGATGAAAATATAGCTTTTATTTCTGCAGTAAATACAGAGCAAGATGTGTTTAATTTTTCTGCCGTAACTTGATCATTAATTATTGTGGAAAAGCCGACGTGATCGTTTGCTTTTGATCCGTCAGTGAAAATGTGTTTGTAACCAGAATACTTGCTTTTGATCTCATGAAAGACTTGTTGATAAACTGTATTAGCGGTAGTTTGTTTTGGGAATTTTGAGAAATCATTGATTATAGAAGGTATGGCTTCGCACCATGGTTCAATTAGTTTTATTGTGTTAACGGTTTTGAAATCCGATAGCTGCAGGTCTGAGAGTACCCGACGCATTCGGATCCCAAATGTTGGGGTCATCGAAGGCCGGTGTAGAAATAAAGCAACATTAGATGGATTAAAAATGTGGAGATGTAGTAGGTGATTGGTGCAGGGTTTTGTTTTGAAGTAAAAATTTAAAGAAAGTTTGAGGCGTCTATTGTTTAGGGTTTGTTCGTGTGCAAGGATATGAAGACTGTTGATAGGCGAAGTTCGAAACGCTCCTGTGCAGATGCGCAGTGCCTGATTATGTATTGGATCCAGACTTTTCAGATATGTTTTTGCAGCGGAGCCATAAATTTGACATCCATAATCAAGTTTTGAGCGTATCAGAGCCCTGTATATTCTTAACAGAGACTCTGTATCAGCACCCCAAGAAGTATTCGCTAAGACTTTAAGGATATTTAATTTTAATGAACATTTCTTTTTTAACTCTTGTATATGCGGTATAAATTTTAGTTTATTATCAAGGGTGAGACCAAGGAATTTTCCTTGAAATTTTACAGCTATTGGTTGATTATTGAGGAGAAGATTCGGATCAGGGTGAAGCCCTCTTTTACGGCAGAAGTGGATACAGAATGTTTTTTGAGCAGAGAAAGTGAACCCATTTTCTTCTGCCCATTGGGTTACTTTATTGATTGCAATTTGAAGTTGTCTTTCAATGATACTCATGCTCGTTGATGAGAAAGAAATTTGAAAATCATCCACGAACATGGTACCTTTTACGGCGGGGGGCAATTCGTCAATTAAGCTATTGATTGCTATAATGAATAGAGTTACACTTAGTACACTCCCCTGAGGTACTCCTTCTTCTTGAATGAAGGTATCCGACAGAACAGACTTGACGAGTACACGAAAAGAACGATGTTTCAGAAAATTGGAGAGAAAGATGGGTAAATTACCTCGCAACCCATACTCATGAAGGGTTTTGAGGATCCCATACCTCCAGGTAAGGTCGTATGCTTTTTCAATATCGAAAAATACGCTCACAAGATGTTTTCGTTTAAGAAATGCTTCTCTTACTGATGTTTCGAGAAGCATTAGATTGTCTATTGTGCATCTGCCACGCCTAAACCCACTTTGATATGAGGATATGAGATGGTGTGACTCCAGAATGTGCATCAATCTGGCGTTTACCATCCGTTCCATGACTTTACATAGGACACTAGTGAGAGCTATAGGTCTATAGCTCTCAGGTTTATCAGATTGTTTGTTTGGTTTAAGGATAGGGATAACTATTGCTTGACTCCAGGATTTTGGGAATCTATGTTCAGAATAAATTCTGTTAAAAAGCTGCAGAATATTTTCTAATGAAGACCTGCTTAGATTTTTTAACATGCTATTGTGAATTTGATCTGGACCAGGTGATGAGTTTCTTGATTTTTGTAAGGCAGTATTTAGTTCATGAAGGGTGAATTTTGTGTTGTATTGATTAAAAATGTTTGAATTAAAATCTAGAACTTTTTGTTCTTTGCGTGATTTGATGGTTAAAAATTTTGAGCAATAGTTATTTGCGCTGGAGACTTCTGCCAGATAAGTCCCCATGCAGTCAGCCACCTCTTTGTAATCGGATAAAATACGACCATTATTCTCCAGAATGGGTGCACAAGATGTATTGTAGTTGCCAGCGATCTTTTTTATTTTACACCATACAGTCTTGGATGGGGTGGACGTCGTGATTGTGCTGACGTAGGCCTGCCACGACTCCCGCTGGCTCTTTCGTCGAATCCTTCGAGCTTCAGCACGAGCTCGTTTAAGTGCCACGAGATTTTGTGTGGTTGGATAACGACGAAACGTGCTCCATGCCTTTTTTTGTTTCTTATGAGCCTCCTGACAATCAAGGTTCCACCAAGGCTTAGGAAACTTGATCCTGCCTTTAGTGGTTTTTGGTATAGCAGCGTTGGCTGCGTTTAAGATAATGTCGGTTACTCGCTTTACCGCTACATCGATATCAATATCAGTCACGTCTTCTGATTTAATTTCTGCCAACTGGGTAAATGCTGTCCAATCAGCTCGATCAATGCGAAGTCGAGCTTGCTGGTGCTGCTGGTAGCTGCAGCGTCCAGTATAAGTTATTTTGATTGGAAAGTGGCCACTGGTGTAGAGACCACCCTGTACCTGGAAATCCCAAAGTGGCAGAAAGGAAGGTGAGGATATTGCAAGATCGATGGCATGGTAGGTTTGCGTAGGAAGGTGGAAATAGGTATTTTCACCGTCGTTAAGAACACATAGATCATTGTCTTCTATCAAGTTTTCAATAATTAAACCTCTGCTGTTGGAGGCTGGGCTTCCCCAGAGAGGATTATGGCCATTAAAATCCCCCAAGAGGACAAATGGGGGAGGAAGTTGATCTACAAGTGTTTGCAATTCCACGCCTCTCAAATCGTAAGAAGGTGGAATATATACAGAACAGATTGTAAACAGCGAGTGAAGGTGAACGCGCGCAGCTACTGCTTGCAGGGATGTGTTGATATTGAGCTGGCTGGATGCATAATCATTAGCGATTAGCAATGCCACTCCTCCACAACGACGGTCACCTGACAAGCAGTCCTTGCGGTATATGTCAAAACCTTTCAACCTCGGTCTATCAGCAGGGGACAGAAATGTTTCTTGCAGACAAAATATGGCCGGTTGGTGGTATTCGACAAGATCTTTGATGTCTGTCACATTATGCGAGTAACTCTGACAATTCCAAGAGAGAATGCTCAGGGCCATGGAGAAAAAAGGAAGGAGAAACGGCCGGAAGGAGAGGGAGCAGCTCATGAAGGAGGATGGTCCGTCCACCCTTCATCGTCGGATGGCGGAAGATCTTCAAAGGCAACATCCTCGTCCTTCTCCTGGGGAAGAGGTTGTTGGAGTGTTTCTATTTGTGATTTGGTCAATTTTACTTTCTTGCTAGAAAGCAAAAAGTCCTCCTTTCTAAAGTTATAAAATTTTGGGGGCCTCTGTTTAGAGGCTACCCCAATTTTTGTGCACGTTTGTAAAAGTTTCTTTTTTTTAATTAGTTTTTTCGAGTTCTGACTGGATGGTTTGTTTTGATTAACAATAACAGATACATTATCTGTATTTTTTATTTGTTGTTGATTTTGATTAGTTTTCTGAAAAGAAGATTTGGGGCTATTATTTTGTTTATTTGATTTGGTAGTGTTTACAGTTATAGCATTAGGTGAGTTCGGTATTTTATTGCTGGTTACTTTGTTTACTGGAGGTTCAGTTTGTGTGCTTATGGAGTTGAATACTTTTTTTACAGCAGCAGAATATGAAAGTCCAGTTGTAGGTGTACGAGATTGGACAATTTTTCTCGCGTCTGGATATGATATTTTTTGAATGGTTTTGATGATCTGTATTTCCTTTTCGGTTAGCCATTTAGGGCACTTTCTAGAGTATGAGGGGTGGTCCCCTTTGCAGTTGACGCATTTAAATTCCTTTGAGCATTCATTGCTGTCGTGGCCGGACTCAGCACATCTGGCACAGGTTCTTGTACCACGGCATGACAGCTTGGAATGTCCAAAACACTGGCAATTAAAACATCGTAGAGGATTTGGGATGTAAGGTCTCACTGGACAAGAGAGATAACCAGCTTTGACACGTGAAGGGAGGATAGGCGTACTAAAAGTCAGAATGATGTGCTTAGTATTCTGCATTTCGCCGTTGCGTTTGATAGTTATCCTCTTCACTCCACTTACGTGTTGATCTTGCATTTCCTCTAGAATTTCCTTCTCTGATGTAAATAGAAGGTCTGGCTCCGAAATGATTCCCCGAGAAAAGTTTAATGTTGAGTGTGCTGAAACTGTACAAAGGTATGGGCCTAGTTGTTTGATTGCAAGAATAGGTTGAACTTGTTTAGGATGTTTTATTTTGACTAATAATTCACCTGTACGTAATTTTTTAACCGATTGGAACTCACCGATGAGATTTATTAAGGCTTTGTTAATTAAGAATGGGGAGACAGCAGTGAATGTTAGGTTTTCATTCCTTTTGATTATAAAAAATTTTGCAGAGCTAAACGAGTCTTTCTGACGCTCCCCACAAGGGGGAGAAGTGTTCTTTGAGTTTTCATCCATAAACGAACCAGAGAACTAGGGGGAAAAGATGGGGTCTAGCCCCTGTGTAGCCCCCCACACAGAGGTAAGGCTGCGTACGACAGGGTTCGCCTGCTATCCCTGAAGTCTCCCGTTTGAGGCACCGACTACCCCCGGTACCACGCAGCCATCGGCACGGTTGACACGCCTTGGCTTAGGGGTTTTCGTCCGCATTTGGTAAGTGTGATGAGGGAAGGAAGGGAGAAAAATCCCCTCCCGCCGATATTCTGTTTGAGCAACTGGGGGTTCACGACTCCTCCCAAGAGCTCGCCCTGAACTCACCACACCGCAAGCCCCCCCACCACGACAAGGTAAACGGACACGGGGGGGCCAATTAAATGTGTTAGGGCTTTGTTTATTAAGAATGGAGAAACTTTAGTTAAATTTAAATTTGGATCATTGCGCTTTATTATAAAAAACTTAGCAGTGCTAGACAAAACATTCTGACGCTCCCCACAAGGGGGAGAATGGTTATTTACGTTATCTTCCATAAATAAACCTGGGAACTAGGGGGAAAAGTGGGGTCTAGCCCCTGTGTAGCCCCCCACACAGAGGTAAGGCTGCGTACGACAGGGTTCGCCTGCTATCCCTGAAGTCTCCCGTTTGAGGCACCGACTACCCCCGGTACCACGCAGCCATCGGCACGGTTGACACGCCTTGGCTTAGGGGTTTTCGTCCGCATTTGGTAAGTGTGATGAGGGAAGGAAGGGAGAAAAATCCCCTCCCGCCGATATTCTGTTTGAGCAACTGGGGGTTCACGACTCCTCCCAAGAGCTCGCCCCGAACTCACCACACCGCAAGCCCCCCCACCACGACAAGGTAAACGGACACGGGGGGGGGGGGCTCGGGTAATGGAATTAGAAGAAGTTAGCAGTGCTTGGTGCACCTAGTTTCGAAAATCCCCTATAATAATTACTTATTACCTATAACGTTTTCTAATTTGGGGAGGATCCCGGGGCCCCTGGACTCCTTATATATATGCCCTTGTCCTTAACCGATCTTTAACTGTTACTAACGATCCTTTTAAAGTATTGATTATCTTTGCAAACACAGGCCATCCACATTTTTATTGTTATACCTATGTTTAAGCAAGAACTTCTTTGTATACAACATTTTTATTTATTTATTTTTTTTCTGGTGCTAAAATTATTAAGCTGCTTGATGAACAGACTTTGGAGCAAGCTACATAACATTGGCCGTGTGAAAAAAAAGTCTTCTCTTAAATCGATCCCTGTTACTTTTAATGTCTGTCCTTGTGACTTATTAATGGTTATTGCAAAGCAAACTTTAACAGGAAACTGCACTCTTCTAAATTCAAAAGGATAGTCCGCCTGTGATAATGTTCTTAAAAACTTTGTTTCTAGTTTTGAAAAAACGAAAGCAAAAGACAGAAACATTATGATTTGACTTGAGAAAAGCCTCGAAGAATCACGTGAGAAACAAAAACAATATCAAATTTATAGTTCGCTACGACCAAAAGTTGAGATGAAGTACTGAATAATGATTTGAATGGAGGAAAGCCTTCGAAAATAAGGGATTTGAATTTCAATGACAGGTTTTAATTTCGCAGAAATTAAGGGGTTTTAATTAATTTCTCCCGAAGTAATTGAGATTTCGAAAAATCCTTTCTTAGTGGTTACTTTCGTAATCATGCGGACATGTCTGCCAAATTTCAAGTCTGAAGCTTCAGCGGTTTCGGCTGTGCGTTGTATATATATATATATATATATATATATATATATATATATATATATATATATATATATATATACACAATATATATATATATATATATATATATATATATATATACACAATATATATATATATATATATTGTATGCAAATAAGTCCACTACATGTCCCGACGTCTTTTAGATTTCTTGGACGACTATACAATATTCAAAATTATCCATATCAGGGATATAGATATTTTTCAAATCCAGTGGATCTCCAGACTAGAACGTTTCTTAGAGATGGATATTTGAACAGCATATGGGTATCCATGTATATCCAAATCATGGATGTACATTTTAGCATGTATTCTAGATATCCAAACAGGTACTTATTTTAGATATAGATATTGGGACAGCTTATGGATAACTGCTTGATAACCCGCGTATTGCATTAGAAATATCCATATGTGTCTACTTGGAGATGTTCCTAAAATATTTATGCTTTGAATATTGCTAGATTTGTTTATTTTTTGACATCTGCTTTAAAAAAGTAGTCTTATTTATCAGTTTTGTAATTTTCAACTCATAAAAAGTTTTTCAATTTATATTGAATGTGTACCAAACTGTTAATTAGCTGTAACTTCCTCGCGTGATACCTCGTGCTTACGGTTTTATCGAGTTACAGTTACAACTTGCGTGTGAGCGGTTGTTTCTCCTTATTGCCGTGTTCAATGTTTTGAGTTTGTATTCTTTAACTTATTTTTAAATCATTTCTTCATGTTCTTGTATATATATTTATTGATATAGATTTGATTTGCATTCTAACAATTTTGATTTTTAGCTTTAGTTTTATGTTGTTTGCAAGTGTTATTCTTTTTAATCGTGATTGTGTGTTATTCCTTAACGATGATTTGTTTCAGCAAAACTAAGCATAACTCGTTTATTTTAATGTTTTAGTTAGTATTTTTTAAGTTTTTTTTTAATCATTTCTTCGTGTTACTGTACACATATTGATGCATATTTGATTTGTGTTTTTAGCTGCGATTTTCGGCTTGTTGTTAGCTAGCGTTACTCTAGTCTTTTCAATCGTGATTGTGTGTTGATAACGTAACCATGATCTATTTCAGTGAAACTAATTTAAGACCGATGACTTTTTTCTAGCATAAATTGTTTATTGTTTAATCTTAACAGTTAGCATAACTTATTTTTCAGTTCATGTCTTCATTATACTGTACATATATTTGTTGATATATAGATTTGATTTGTATTAAAAATAATTTTGATTATGGCTAGTGTTACACTATTCTTTTCAATCGTGATTGTGTGTTAATAACGTAACGATGATCTATTTCAGTAAAACTAGTTTAATAAATTTGACTGATTGCTTTTTTTCTAGCTTAACTTGTTTCTTGAACAGCATAAATTATTTTTCAGATCATGTCTTCATTATACTGTATTTGTTGATATAGATTTGATTTGTATAAAAATGATTTTGACTTTACTTTGTTGGCTAATGTTACACTATTCTTTTCAATCGTGATTGTGTGTTAATAACGTAATAATGATCTACTTCATCCTAACTAAATTATTTGAACTCTACCAATGACTTTTTTTTCTTGCATAACTTATTAATTTTAACAGTTGTGGCTTTTAGCTTAACTTTAAAATAAACATGTTCCTATCTAGAGAATAACCCTATTATGAAAGGCGAGATTTTACTTGTTAATATATACGTTCAATCATGCCTAAAATAAAAAAATACATGCACTGGAGAGCGTATAGAAAACTTAATCACCTCATTCATGATGTGACTAGTAGAGCTGATCAGCCATCAACATCAAGCAATCATTCAGATCAGACAGCATTTAACAATGTTTCAGAGCAGATTTGTGTGGCTAATGTTGATCAGCTATCAACATCTAACAATTATTCAGATCAGAATTTTTCAGAGCAGCATTGTCTAGATTCAAGTGATGAGTCTGATGTGTGTTCTGCAAATGAATCTGAAAGCTCAGATAGTGAATGTTCATGCAGTAGTTATCAAAATACTGTGCGCGAGAAACCTCTTGATTTTCAGGAAGAGTTGGCACAATGGTCAACTTCTAACAACATAACACATACTGCAGTTAATGGTATGTTGAAAATGCTGAAAGAATTTCCTTTTGGGTCTGATCTGCCAAATGATGCAAGGTCATTGTTACAAACTCCCAGTTCTATACCAATTAAAAATGTATCAAGAGGTATTTACCACCACTTTGGTGTTGAGAATGGAATAAGAGACATAGTGTTAAATGTTGGTAGCAACCTTTTAAAGCATTCAAACATTGAATTGCTTGTCAATGTTGATGACCCCCCCCCCCCATTGCTAAAAGTACAAACAGTCAGTTATGGCCAATTTTAGGGTCATTAAGCTACTCTATAAATGTACCTTCTGTGTTTCCCATTGGTATTTATCATTCTTCCGAAAAACGCGAAAGTTCCAATGATTTTTTGAGTGAATTTGTAAAAGAGATGAAGCATCTCATTGCCAATGGTACAGCTATTAGGGGAGATACGGGCAAGATGGGGTGGCGGGCAAGACGGGGCACCCGGTCTATTATAACCTTCTAGTCGCGCGAACACGTTCAAACTCGCACAGACGATGTGGCACCACGACGGCTTCCAGTGCACTCTCGTATGTGATTCGTGCGACACGTATTTTTTAGGTTATCGAAACAAAAGTGATTTCGCCAAGTTTTCTTCTTATTTTCTCAATTCGTTTAGTACGTGTTTAATATACAAGTAATAGTAGTGTAAATGAGATAAGAGTTTATCCGCATGCGCCGAATATTACGCTAACAGGTAAAAACTGGTTTATTTCTGTCTTGTGTGTTGTTTATTTTGTTTTCTTTTTTAAATACATCAAGACCCATGAGGGCAAGATGGGGTATGTGTTCCCCGTCTTGCCCGCTCTAAGTTTTTATTACGGTTCGAGCTTTTGTGTTGATTAATGTTAATGTATCTCTCGCTCTATATGTATGTTTGTGATTGTATATATGCATGTGGCTTGGCTGTGTAATGCATAGGCGGACTTGTTTGTTTTAGCATGGTGAAAACATACAAGAGAAAGACAAATAGAGGCGAGTGGCCGGAAGAGAGCATGGAAAAAAGCTGTTAAAGCTGTTTTAGAAGAGAAAATGGGGTATATGCTAGCAGCAAAGACATTTTCAGTTCCTCAGACTACTCTAGAAAGAAAAGTAAAAAAGCTCGGGAGAACTTGGCCCTATCTCCATCTAAAAGTATTAAAGTAAAGGTTTCATTAGGACCTAAGCAACCTGTTTTCACAGAAAAAGAAGAGGACGAGCTTTGTGGCTATATATTGGACATGGAGACTAGACTTTACGGACTTACAGCCAAAGACTTAAGAGCATTAGCGTACAATCTAGCAGTAAAAAATAATAAAGTCCATCCTTT